>NW_019268625.1:127365-140949 GCF_002738365.1 Cucurbita moschata | reverse complement strand
TGTTCCAAAACTTGCTCCAACCAACTTGAAATCTTGAGTTTATCCTCATGTCATATAAAATAGACCTTATAGGACATGGTTGGTGATTTGGAGCATATTTAGACCTTGGCTAGGATATGACTTCTTGTTTTGTTTTCAGGAACTAACCCTTAGAGGTTGTCATGTCATATATTGTGTTTTAGTCCTGAAAATACTTCCAAAGTAACCCTTAGTTTTCTCCCCATGAGGGCATAGGTGACATTATCACAAATGTGGCATCCTGCTAGCAAATCGTATTGCAGGGCATCTCATTTAGGTGAGGAAAATAATAAGTCCATCATTAACACCTGCTCGTGGTACATATAGTAGGGCATCTCACCTAAAGAGGAATAGAGATCTCGTGGTACACTTCATGATGGGAGATAATGGTTACTCCGAGCATGGATCCTAACAACTTGTTAAGCGTACCATCTGCCTTAACCTAGGCATTTCCTTGTATTCTTGGGGATCCTAGGTTTATGCATAATGTCTTGGGTCAAACTTGAAACCTAAAGGTTCTTCTTAGGAATAGTCCAACGGAACCTTGTGCACTTAGAATCTTATTAGCAACCAAGAGTACCTATGGATAATCTCTTATCTCATGGGTACCTCGTTAGTCATCCTAGGAGGTAAAGTCATGTGGATCATGATATACATTTTTTCCCATATCTTGGTTTCGCTATCTAACGTTCCCAATGACTCCCAAACTTTATTACCTTATACAACATCATGAGATAAGGATTCATACAACATTTCATAGTGTTGGGAGGTCATTTAGGGCTTAACCCGTAGGTAGTCTTCCTTAGGGGCATTATGGTCATTTTACCCCTAATTCTTGGTTTTGCTACTTAACGAGTTCCAGTGGCTTTCAAACTTCACCACCTTATCAATCATCATACAATAAGATCTACTGTAGAGTTTTATAGCATTTGGAGGTCATCTAGGTCATGAACCGTAGGTAGATATCCTTAAGGGCATTATGGTCATTTTGTCCCGTTTCTTGGTTTACCTACTTATCCTTATCCATTGACAACTAAATTTCACACATAACCTAAACATGCTATAATATGCTCATCATTAAAATTTCATAGGCATCATGGCTCATTTAGTGGGTTATTTTAATGTTCCTTAAATCCCGAGCAATTTGGTCGGTTCAGCGCCTTAACTTAAAGTTCTTTGAGTTTTGCTTTCATAGATCCTTGTGTAATACTCGTTTTAGGGTTCGTATGAAAATCCAAACAGGGGATTTCTTATCGGGTAGCCGATTCTAGGGGCTTTCAAGGCCTTATTTCTTCATGGAACCTCTTCCATGTCCTTTCCTCAAGCTATAGAAACTGGTTTGGAGGAATGTCTTTGAGTGTGGAACCTTAATTTCCAGAAATCGTTCTCCGTATGCAACTCACCCAAAACGCCGGATTTTCGATCTCTTGGGAATCTTGTTCTACGACGTTTCAGCTCTCAATTCCTTCATAGAACTTATGGGTAATCTTGTTTAGAAACTATAGGAATAAGTTTGAGGAAGAATGGTGGAGAATTGCTCTCGAATTTGGAAGAAACCCGAGAGTAGAAGACCCACAAACTAAACGCTCATAACTCTCGAATGGGTGCTCGAACTTTCTCGAGTCTTGTTCCAGATTGTTGTCCCTACTTCAGACTTTATAGGAGGAGCTTAAACCGACATTGAAAGCTACAGATTCGTCGTAATTTGGAGATTGAACGTTCTGGATAATTCGTCGGAAAATCCGCTTCAATCAGAGCTTTATCGACTATAGTTTTGAATACCAGCCGTTGGATGTGATGATCTGTCCGTTGTCTAGATCTTATCCAACTTCGGGGAAGATCCAACGGCTGAGATTCGAGTTCCAGAGATGTTTCTCAGATGGTCACTGTAGATGCTCTGATTCTGATCAGAGGGGCATTTTCGTAATTATCCATTCTTCCAGGGGTATTATAGTAAGTTTTCATTTATCGAATATTTTAATATTATTTTTCCTGAAAAATCCATAATTTTTTTAAAAATACTTCATCTCATGTTGATCATTTTTCCCTTCTTGAGCCTCTTGAAATTCCTTCTAGATAAGGAAGTAAAAATTCGGGAAGATCCTTTATAATTGGAAAAATTACATTTTTGCCCTTTTCACTTACTTTTACTTTCCAATCCTTTTTCCATAGGTCTTAAACTCCTTAACATTACTTGTTAGGCTATAAGAATGACTTGCTTGAGATAATCACCCTTGCTTAATCCTTTAATTTCTCCCCTTTTGATCATTAGGATCTTACATGGGCAGCTTATTCTTGTTGGATCTAATTTCCTTCATTTTTGGGGTGTTACAAAACTTATTCCTACAGTTTCTCAACAAGATTACCCAAAAGTTCTATGAAGGAATAGAGTGCTGAAAGTGCCTAGAAACCATTCCCCCAATTCAATCCGCCATTGAAAAACGTCAAGAAAAACTTGAAAATCCAATCCGAGGATACATGATGACTCATCGAACAAGAATGATTCCAATCAGTTTCTGCACCTCCAAGGAATGCTTCCATAGAAGACCACAAAGAAAAATAACCACGAGAGCGTGCCAAATTGAAGGAAATAGGTTTCAAAAAATTGGGGATAAGAGCCAAAATTCCTATCTACGGTCTCTTTTCCTTCAAATTAAGGATTCCTCTTGCTTCAGAGGAAGAAGTTGAGTAAACTTGATGAAGGAATCGAGAGCTGAAACGTCGTAAGAATAAGCTACCCACGAGATCGAAAATCTGGCATTTCGAGTGAGTTGCATACCGAGAACGATTTCTGGAAATTAAGGTCCTACACTCAAAGACGTTCATTCCTCCAAACCAATTCCTTTAGCCTGAAGATAGGATATGGAAGAGGTTCAATGAAGAAATAGGGCCTTGAAACCCCTAGAATCGGCTACCCAATAAGAAATCATTTGTTTTATCTCCAGCAATAAATCAGATTTTGGATGAACTTTGGTAGCGAATATCTTAGGCTACGATCCACGAGAAGTTATCAAATAAATCCCTAGCCCTTTCTTGTAACATCCATCTTTAAGTTTCACGAAGAAATCGAGGAGAGAAACGCTGTAAATGTGACTGTACAGGCTGAGTTTCAGATGCTGGCGATGCGAAAAATATGCATCTTCTTCCTGTTCAGAGGAAGAAAACGATGATACGGCCAGTTCAACAGAATTGTCCAAGTCAACTCAAAATTTGACCTTTTCTTTGGTTTTCTCAGTAGATCTTATTATATGAAATGTTGTATGAATGTTTATCCCCAGAGGTTATATAAGGTAATGAAGTTTGGGAGTTATTGTTAAACTTTAGTTAGCGAAACCAAGATATGGGAGAAAATGCTCATCACGATCCATATAACTTTACCTCCTAGGATAACTAAAGTGGTATCCCTGAAATAATAGATTCCCCAAATGTATCCTTGGTCTCTACAAATGTACCCTTGGTCTCTAATAGATACTACGTGCACAATATCATGCTGGGCTATTCCTAAGAACTTATAAGTTCCAAACTTGACCCAAGACGTTATGCATAACCTAGGATCACCAAGAATCCAAGAAAACACCTAGGTTAATGCAAACATCATGCTTAACAAGTTGCTAGGATCCATGCCTGAAGTAACCATTATCTCACTTCATGAAGTGTACCACGAGGCCCCTATCTTTAGGTGGGATGCTATGGTATATGTACCATGAGCAGGATTCCATGATGAACTTATTATCTCCCTCTCATAAATGAGATGCCCTGCACCACGATTTGCTAGCAGGATGCCACGATTATGACAACGCAACGCCACCTATGCACTCATGGGGAGAAAATTAAGAGTCATTCAATAGTATCTTAGATTAATGACTTTTATGAACATCGTACCTATGTTAGTGTTATGTTATAGATATTTTTTTCAATTTCAACAAGTGGGGTTGAGGTGATTCAAATGGTTAATGCGATAATTCGGCTATTTTCGAGGTCTCTCTTGTTGAATGCCATCATGGTTGAGATGAGCACCCAAGTGAGTTTGTCAAGGAGACTCGAATTTAAACTTTACCTACATTTGACAGGCACTATAATGGTCAAGTTCAATGGTATTTTAGATTAAAAAGACTTTTATGCACTTTGTACCTTTGTTAGTGTTACTTTGTACCTTTGTTTGTGTTACTTTGTACCTTTGTTAGTGTTATGTTATAGACATTTGGTCAAGTTCAACAAGTGGGGTTGAGGTGATTCAAATGGTTAATGTCACTTTATTTGATTCAAATTGTTAACGTGATAATCCAGTTGAATAGTTACATGTGAATAGTTACAGGTTATTTCCAAGGTCTCTCTTATTGAACGCCAACAGGGTTGAAATGATTGAGATGAGCACCTGAGTGAGTTTGACAAAATTGAAATAAAATCACTAAAAAAATAAAAAAAATTGAAAAAAAATTAGCCTTATGACACTTCCTCAACTCGAAGGGCGGTAAATCAAGGATTCCTTCACCCAAGACCCATGATCCAACTCCCAACATGGAAATGATAAGCTATAGAATCATTCCAAGAACCTCAATGGATGGGTTACAAACTCACATTACCAATCTCGACAACTGGGCGTGTTATCAACGTTAGAAGAATGACCGCATCAAAGCAAGTCATGGGGATAGTATATCCCGTTGAAGGATGATAGACCAACCGTAATCTTCAGCCCAACGAGCCAAGCTTTTGTAGAAGCAAGAACCCTTGTATTAAAGAAATTAACACCTTCTTATGCAAAATTTGGATCAACCAAGAGATAAAGCTAGAATTAGATAATGATATCCAAGATTGAGAAACAAGCTTTGGAACCTTTTTCTAAATTGAGTCACTTCACAATCAAACTTGATCAAGGCTTAATTGAATGACTCAGATGCAATCTACCACAAGAATTTCATGAAACTTAGAAATGACAAAGATATGCTTAGATTTCTATAAGGGGGATCATCTCAACTTGAGAGATCAATTTCATTGATCACAAATATGCTTTTACGTAATAATTTGTGGGTATCTATAGTCTCCCAACAAAAGAAGTTAGTGTTCGTGATTTAATCTCGATCCCTTTAAATCTCCACAGAAGACGAAGTCAAATTGAGCCTTACAAACTTTATGAAATTAAAATAATAAATAAAGTTTTCTAACCACTCATGAAATTATGCTTGCAACTCCATCCACTACTTCAACCGTGCAAATATTTACTTGCGAATCTCTAAATGGTCTTGACTCAAATGAATCATCTTGTAACACATGAAATGATGGTTGAACCTTGCCTATCCAATTTTGTAGATGAAGTATGAATGCTTGTTGAATCTTCTTGGCCTTGGGTTGTGTAATAGGTTCAGTTGGAACACCGTGATTCTTATCATCATCCCCCTCTTCAAAAGGATTCGCCCTCGAATCAGAAAAATCATCACCTACATCAAAAGGACTCAACTCAGCAACATTGAAAGTAGAATGTTCACCGTGATTCTTATCATCATCCCCCTCTTTAGGATTCGTCCTCGAATAAGAAAAATCATCAACTACATCAAAAGAACTCAACTTAGCAACATTGAAAGTAGAGTGTATTGACGATTCTACGGGAACATCAATTTTTTATTCCATGCAATAAAATGAGTCATTTTACTAAATATCTCTAAATTTAGATAAGATAGTAAGTTATACTACTTGAATCAGGTGTGGTGAAGGTCGAACGAACATGTGACCTTCAATATTACGGTCTCCCAACTAAGCTATTCCCTATAAGTAAAGGTATTTCTGCTAATTCATTATAATTTAAAAAGAAATAGTCACTAGTTTTAGATTGAATGCAACTTAATGAACTTATGCAACCAAGTGCGGTATTTCAGCCCAACTAAGTTATCCCCTATAAGTAAAGGTATTTCTGCTAATTCATTATAATTTAAAAAGAAATAATCATTAGTTTTAGATTGAATGCAACTTAATGAACTTATGCAACCAAGTGCGGTATTTCCGCCCAACTAAGCTATCCTGCTAATTCATTATAATTTAAAAAAAATAGTCACTAGTTTTAGATTGAATGCAACTTAATGAACTTATGCAACCAAGTGCGGTATTTCCGCCCAACTAAGCTATCCTGCTAATTCATTATAATTTAAAAAAAATAGTCACTAGTTTTAGATTGAATGCAACTTAATGAACTTATGCAACCAAGTGTGGTATTTCAGCCCAACTAAGTTATCCCCTATAAGTAAAGGTATTTCTGCTAATTCATTATAATTTAAAAAGAAATAATCACTAGTTTTAGATTGAATGCAACTTAATGAACTTATGCAACCAAGTGCGGTATTTCCGCCCAACTAAGCTATCCTGCTAATTCATTATAATTTAAAAAAAATAGTCACTAGTTTTAGATTGAATGCAACTTAATGAACTTATGCAACCAAGTGTGGTATTTCAGCCCAACTAAGTTATCCCCTATAAGTAAAGGTATTTCTGCTAATTCATTATAATTTAAAAAGAAATAATCACTAGTTTTAGATTGAATGCAACTTAATGAACTTATGCAACCAAGTGCGGTATTTCCGCCCAACTAAGCTATCCTGCTAATTCATTATAATTTAAAAAAAATAGTCACTAGTTTTAGATTGAATGCAACTTAATGAACTTATGCAACCAAGTGCGGTATTTCTACTAATTCATTAAAATTTTTAGATCGAACACAAGACCTTCCAATATTCAATCTTATGCTCTCCCAACTAAGCCATCCCAGATAACATAAAAAATGAATAATCACAAGTTTTAGATTGAATAATCAAATTATGCAAGCTGATTCGTTGAGATTTTAAAAAGAAATAATGACTAATTTTTTATTGAATAGTCAGGTTATGCAAATAGAAACAGGTGCGATGAACGTGGAGATTGAACACGTGACCTTCAAATCTTAAATCTGACGCTCTCCAAACTGAGCTATCCCCACTAACATTAAAAATGAAAGTTTTTAAGTAAAGGTATTTCCGCTAATTAATTGAAATTTTAGAAAAAAAAATATCACTAATTTTAGATTGAATAGTCAAATAGTAAAACGTGAACCATGTGTGGTGAACGTGGATCAAACACGAGACCTTCAAATCTTCAATCTAACGCTCTCTCAACTAAACTATCCACATATCGTTAAAAATGAAAATTCATCAGTAAAGGTATTTTCGCTACTTCATTGAAATTTTAAATAGAAATAATCACTCATTTTTAATAAGATATTCAAGTTATCCAACTTGTATAAGGTGCGGTGAACTAGAACACGTTAGGTATTTCCGATAATTCATTGAGATTTCAGAAAGGAACAATTACTAATTTTAGATTGAATAGTCGGGTTTTGCAACTAGAATCAGGTGCGGTGAACGTGGAGATCAAACACGTGACCTTCAAATCTTCAGTCTAATGCTCTCCCAACAAAGCTATCCCCGCTAATATTAAAAATGAAAATTCATAAGTAAACGTATTTCCGCTAATTCATTATGTTTAAAAAAGAAATAATCACTATAGATTGAATAAGCAAGTTATGTTTTTAGATTGTATAGTCAAGTAATAAACTTGTATTAGGTGCTTGAACGTGGATAAAACATGTGTAACCTTCATATCTTCAGACTAACAATCTCCCAACTGAGCTACTCTTGCTAACATTAAAAATGAATATTCATCAGTAAATTATTGGGTACACTTATGGAAATTCAACAAAAGGCAATAATATTAGACCGAGATGCCAGATTTAAATCTCGCTTCTGGAAAATTCAACAAAAGGCATTGGGTACGCAGTTATAGTATGACATTCCACCCATAAACAGATGGTCAAACAGAAATGCTCAAGAAAATATTGGAAGACATGTTGAGGGTATATGTGATGGATTTTGCAGGAAGCTGGGATAAATACCTACCCATTATGAAATTCACTTATAATAATACTTGTCAAGCCACAATACAAATGGCCACATACGAGGTTCTTTATGGACGAAGATTTCGATCCCCTATCTTTTTGGAAGAAGGGGGCAAACGACAACTATTGGGCCAAAGATGGTGCAAATTACCAACGCCGCAATCTAGAAGATTAAAGCTAGGATACAAACCGCACAAAGCCGAGAGAAAAGCTATGCAGACCTAAGGCGCAAGGACATGGAATTGTAGGTAGGGGATCATATATTCCTAAAAGTAGCACCCCATGAGAGGGGTGCTTAGGTAGGGTAAAAAGGGGAAGCTAAGCCCTAGGTTTATCCGTCCCTTTGAGATATTAGAAAGGATTGGATCTGTAGCCTATAGAATCGGGCAATGCCCAAACTTGTCTGCAGTACATAATATCTTTCATGTATCCATATTACGGAAGTATACCCTAGATCGTTCGCACGTACTGGCTCATGAAACTCTCTTCTTGAGAGATGACCTAACGTATAAAGAAGACCCGATTCAAACAATAGACAAGAAAGTCAAATGATTGAGAAATAAGGAAATCTCTCTCGTTAAGGTCCTATGGAAGAATCATAGAGTAGAAGAAGCCACTTGGGAAACAGAAGGCAAATAAGAACCTTGTACCCTGACCTATTTTGGAATAAGCACTTTCGATGATCGAAAGTTTTCAAAGGAGAGGAGAATTTGCAACACTCAAGGTCTCCAATAAGAGACAGTGTATAATCCCTACTAGGTTGTATCTAGAAGCAAAGAACAAGTAAAATGTAAAATTGAAAAAACATTAAGAAAATGGTACTTTTTCTAATTTTTATAAACTTCCTGAATTAGTAAATTTTTTTATAGAATACGAATTACAAGGTGCTTAAAAAAGGAAGGCTCCGATCGCAGAAGATTTTTCTGGCAGAAGATTCAGAAAAATCAAAAATGAAATTATAGAAATTCTAGACGTTTCAATGGTAGTGGAAAATCCGTCTATAAATTATGAATTAGGGTAGACTATTAGGAGCAAGAAGCAAGCTTAATCGAGTACCCAATCGAGAGATACAAGTTTTTTGTTTTGGGGTATCGTGTTCATGGGTTTACCTTGAATTCGAGAACTATAATCCACTATTCATTTCCAAACTTGTTCCTGCACCTTATAAATAAGTTTACCCATAAGTTTGGTGAAGGAAAGAGGTCCTCAAAGTGCTAGTAGGTTTTCACACGAATTAGTCCATGTTAGGTTACCCTCTAATGTTTTCCTAAGCTAAAACCTCAACTCCTAAAGCCTAACCCATGACATTATGTATAAACCTAGGTTCATCAATAATCCATGTACCAAGTACCTAGAACTATGTGAATAACATGCTAAATAAGTTGCTAGGATCCATACCCATAAGTAACCATTATCTGCATTACAATGTGTACTAAAAGGCCCCTATTCCTCTTTAGGTAGGATGTCCTGCAATATGTATCATGAGCTAGATGTTATGATAGGCCTACCTTTCCCATTAGTTAAACGAGATGTCCTGCACAACGATTTACCAGTAGGATTACATGATTATGACGACACCACTCATGTGTTCATGGGGAGAAAATTGAAGGTTATTTTAGAAGAAGGTTTTCAGGATCAGTATATGATACATGACACGATGACCTCTAAGTTCTAAGATCTTGAAAACATAACAAGAAGTAATATCCTAGCTTAAGGTCGCGATTAAGAACCTACTAGTAGGCTACTAACTAAGTTTTACTCACTCCATGTTTATCATTTTTTTTCAAGTAACTAAGAGTTGGTCGTGGATGAGAGTGGACTTTGGAGTGTGGGCCATGGACTAACTTCTATTTTTAATCTAGTATTTTTTGTTCTTCTTTTTTAGTCTGCTTCTTATTTTGTGTTTGTAACGAATATGTATATGTAACACCCAAAAAAATGAAGGAAATTAGCTCCCATAAGAATAAGCCACTCATGAAAGACCCCAAGGATAGAAAGGAAAAAAATTAAAGGATTAAGCAAGAGCAAAAGACTTAGTCAAGTCACTCCTGTACGCTAACAAGTGATTTCAAGGAGTTAAAGGCCTTTTGAAAAGGATTGGAAAGGAAAAAGTAAATCAAAAGGGCAAAAAAGTCATTTTATCAATTATCAAGAATCTTTCCGAATTTTTAATTCCTTATCTAGGAGTCTCATGATTCAAAATAAGCAAAAAATGATAAAAAAGCGATGAGGAATTTTTAGAAAAATTATGGATTTTTCGAGAAAAATAATAATAAAATATTCGGAAAGTGGCAAATTACCAAAATACCCCTAGAAGAATGGATAATTACAGAAATGCCACTCTAATTAGAATCAGAGCATCTACCGTGACCATCAGAGCAAAATCCTTCGAACTCAAATTTCAACCGTCGGATCTCCTCCAAAATTTGATATGATCTAGAACGAACACGCACGGATCATCACATCCAACGACTAGTATTCAAAGCCAAGGTCGGTAAGGATATGATTAGAGTTGATATCTCTGAAAAATTATCCAGAAAGTTTGATCTCTAAATAACGAAGATTCTGTAGCTCTCAAGGTCGGTTTAAGCTCCTCCTATAAAGTCTGAAGTAGGAGCAACAATACTGAATAAGAATCGAGAAAGGTCGATCCCCCAATCGAAGGCAATAAGCGTTTACATTGTGGGTCTCCTACTCTCAGATTCCTTCCAAATTCGAGAGCAATCTTCCACCATTTCTCTTCAAACTTCTAAATAACGAAGAATCTGGAGCTCTCAATGTCGGTTTAAGCTCCTCCTATAAAGTATGAAGTAGGAGCAACAATACGGAATAAGAATCGAGAAAGGTCGATCCCCCAATCGAAGGCAATAAGCGTTTACATTGTGGGTCTCCTACTCTCAGATTCCTTCCAAATTCGAGAGCAATCCTCCACCATTTCTCTTCAAACTTATTCCTACCGTTTCTCAACAAGATTACCCACAAGTTCTATGAAGGAATAGAGTGCTGAAAGTGCCTAGAAACCATTCCCTCAATTCAATCTGCCATGGAAGAACTTCAAGAAAAACTTGAAAATCCAATCCGAGGATACATGATGATTCGTCGAGCAAGAATGATTCCAATCAGTTTCTGCACCTCCAAGGAATTCTTCCATAGAAGACCATGAAGAAAAATAACCTCGAGTGCGTGTCAAATTGAAGGAAATAGGTTTCGAAATTAAATTGGGGATAAGAGTCGAATTCCTATCTACGATCTCTTTTCCTTCAAATTAAGGATTCCTCTAGCTTCAGAGGAAGAAGTTGCGTAAACTTGATGAAGGAATCGAGAGATGAAACATCGTAGAACAAGCTACCCAAGAGATCGAAAATCTTGCATTTTAAGTGAGTTGCATACCGAGAACGATTTTTAGAAATTAAGGTCTTACACTCAAAGACGTTCCTCCAAACCAATTCCTTTAGCCTGAAGAAAGGATATGGAAGAGGTTCAATGAAGAAATAGGGCCTTGAAACCCCTAGAATCGGCTACCCAATAAGAAATCCTTTGTTTTATCTCCAGCGATAAATCAAATTTTGGATGAACTTTGGAAGCGGATATCTTAGGCTACGATCCACGATAAGGTATCAAATTAAATCCCTAGCCCTTCCTTGTAATACCCATCTTTAAGTTTCACAAAGAAATCGAGGAGAGAAACGCTGTAAATGTGGCTGTACAAGCAGAGTTGCAAATGGTGGTGACGCGAAAAATGCGCATCTTCTTCCTGTTCAGAGGAAGAAAGCGATGATATGGCCAGTTCAACGGTACTGTCCAAGTCAACTCAAAATTTGACATTTTCTCGGGTTTTATCAATTTTAACCCCATTCTAGACCGATTCTCATAAAAAATCTTATGGTTTCAGAAACTATTCACAATAACGAGTACGTGGAAGGAAATTTTAAGTAATTCATATATTGGAAGCTCAAGAATGGACGTCCCAAACGTCGAGGACGAGGCGAGTTGCCCCTTGGACTTTTTGTTAAGAAATACTTGTAGAAATTGCTTTGATTTTCATATGAACCCTAAACCAAGTATGAATTAAGTATATATGAAAGAAAAATCCAAAGAACCGTGAGTTAAGACCTTGAACCGATCAAATAGCTCGAGATTTAAGTAACGTTAAAATAACCCCCTAATGAGCTCCGCTGCATATCAAATTTTAATACTGAGCATATTATATTATGTTGAGGTTAGATATGAAATTTGGTGGTCATTCGATAAGGATAAGTAGGTAAACCAAGAAACGATGTAAAATGACCATAATGCCCCTAAGGTAATTTACCTTCGGTTCATGACCTAGATGACCTTCAAATGCTATGAAATTCATCGGTAGATCTTATTTTATGAAATGTTATATGAATCCTTATCCCAAGAAGTTATATAAGGTAATGAAGTTTGGGAGTTATTGGAAAACTTTAGTTAGCGAAACCAAGATATGGGAGAAAATGCTCATCACGATCCATATGACCTTTGCCATGAAGCACAATGTTTATAAGTTTTGTAGTCAATGTTGCCAATGTTTGCTGCACACAAAAAAATGATAGGGATGTTAAATTTTTAAGTCACTTTTGGAAAGTATGGTGGATAAATTGGGTACCAAATTATTGTTTTCAACTGCATGTCATCCTCAGACTCATGAGCAAACTGAGGTAGTTAATAAAATATCAGCAGCATTGCTTAGGGCTATTATTTATAAGAATATTAAGTCATAAATTCGGTAACAAATTATGTTTTGAACTACATGTCATCTTCAGATTAACGAGCAAATTGAGGTGGTTAATAGAACACTAGGAGCATTGCTTAGGGCTATTATTTGTAAGAATATTAAGTCTTGGGACGAATGTTTGCCACTCATTGTTCTCTTTTTGAAGTTGCTTACGGATTTAATCCACGTACAAGTCTTGATTTTCTTTCTTTTCATTCTAATATTTTTGTGAGCAAAGCAGCCACAAGTAAGGCAAATGGGATCAAAACATTGCATAAAGAGGGGAAGGAGACAATTGAGAAACAAAATTTCAATGTTGCTTCAAGAATTAACAAAGGACGGAATGAAATCATTTTTCAAACCAGTAGCTGGGTTTGGATACATTTTCGCAAGGAGTGATTCTCATCTCAAAGGAAGACAAAGTTACATCCAAGAGGGGATGACCCTTATCAAGTCCTTGAAAGAATTAATAACAATGCATATAAAATGATCTTCCAGGAGAATTTTTAGCACATTCTACTTTCAATGTTGCTGACTTGAGTTCTTTTGATATAGGTGATGATTTTTTGATTCGAGGACGAATCCTTTTGAAGAGGGGGAAGATGATAAGGATCGCGGTGTTCCAAATGTTCCAATTGGACCTATTACATGATCCAAGGCCAAGAAGATTCAACAAGCATTCATTCTTCATCTACAAAATTGGATAGGCTCGGTTCAACTATTATTTCATGTGTTACAAGCTTATTAGATTGAGGAAGGACTATTTGGAGCTTCAAAAGTGAATATTTTTACAGTTGAAGGAGCAAATGAAGTTGCAAGCATCACTACATGAGTTATTAGAAAAGTTTATTTATTTTAATTTCATAAAGTTTGTAATGGTAGAATTGTCAAATTGACTTAGTTTTTTTTTTTTTTT
>NW_019268625.1:125476-127355 GCF_002738365.1 Cucurbita moschata | reverse complement strand
CGATGATATGGCCAGTTCAACGGTACTGTCCAAGTCAACTCAAAATTTGACATTTTCTCGGGTTTTATCAATTTTAACCCCATTCTAGACCGATTCTCATAAAAAATCTTATGGTTTCAGAAACTATTCACAATAACGAGTACGTGGAAGGAAATTTTAAGTAATTCATATATTGGAAGCTCAAGAATGGACGTCCCAAACGTCGAGGACGAGGCGAGTTGCCCCTTGGACTTTTTGTTAAGAAATACTTGTAGAAATTGCTTTGATTTTCATATGAACCCTAAACCAAGTATGAATTAAGTATATATGAAAGAAAAATCCAAAGAACCGTGAGTTAAGACCTTGAACCGATCAAATAGCTCGAGATTTAAGTAACGTTAAAATAACCCCCTAATGAGCTCCGCTGCATATCAAATTTTAATACTGAGCATATTATATTATGTTGAGGTTAGATATGAAATTTGGTGGTCATTCGATAAGGATAAGTAGGTAAACCAAGAAACGATGTAAAATGACCATAATGCCCCTAAGGTAATTTACCTTCGGTTCATGACCTAGATGACCTTCAAATGCTATGAAATTCATCGGTAGATCTTATTTTATGAAATGTTATATGAATCCTTATCCCAAGAAGTTATATAAGGTAATGAAGTTTGGGAGTTATTGGAAAACTTTAGTTAGCGAAACCAAGATATGGGAGAAAATGCTCATCACGATCCATATGACCTTTGCCATGAAGCACAATGTTTATAAGTTTTGTAGTCAATGTTGCCAATGTTTGCTGCACACAAAAAAATGATAGGGATGTTAAATTTTTAAGTCACTTTTGGAAAGTATGGTGGATAAATTGGGTACCAAATTATTGTTTTCAACTGCATGTCATCCTCAGACTCATGAGCAAACTGAGGTAGTTAATAAAATATCAGCAGCATTGCTTAGGGCTATTATTTATAAGAATATTAAGTCATAAATTCGGTAACAAATTATGTTTTGAACTACATGTCATCTTCAGATTAACGAGCAAATTGAGGTGGTTAATAGAACACTAGGAGCATTGCTTAGGGCTATTATTTGTAAGAATATTAAGTCTTGGGACGAATGTTTGCCACTCATTGTTCTCTTTTTGAAGTTGCTTACGGATTTAATCCACGTACAAGTCTTGATTTTCTTTCTTTTCATTCTAATATTTTTGTGAGCAAAGCAGCCACAAGTAAGGCAAATGGGATCAAAACATTGCATAAAGAGGGGAAGGAGACAATTGAGAAACAAAATTTCAATGTTGCTTCAAGAATTAACAAAGGACGGAATGAAATCATTTTTCAAACCAGTAGCTGGGTTTGGATACATTTTCGCAAGGAGTGATTCTCATCTCAAAGGAAGACAAAGTTACATCCAAGAGGGGATGACCCTTATCAAGTCCTTGAAAGAATTAATAACAATGCATATAAAATGATCTTCCAGGAGAATTTTTAGCACATTCTACTTTCAATGTTGCTGACTTGAGTTCTTTTGATATAGGTGATGATTTTTTGATTCGAGGACGAATCCTTTTGAAGAGGGGGAAGATGATAAGGATCGCGGTGTTCCAAATGTTCCAATTGGACCTATTACATGATCCAAGGCCAAGAAGATTCAACAAGCATTCATTCTTCATCTACAAAATTGGATAGGCTCGGTTCAACTATTATTTCATGTGTTACAAGCTTATTAGATTGAGGAAGGACTATTTGGAGCTTCAAAAGTGAATATTTTTACAGTTGAAGGAGCAAATGAAGTTGCAAGCATCACTACATGAGTTATTAGAAAAGTTTATTTATTTTAATTTCATAAAGTTTGTAATGGTAGAATTGTCAAATTGACTTAGTTTTTTTTTTTTTTT
>NW_019268625.1:115947-125466 GCF_002738365.1 Cucurbita moschata | reverse complement strand
TTTTTTTTTTTTTTTGAGATTTAAGGGGATCGAGATTAAATCCCAGCCACTAACTTCTTTTGTGGGTGACTATAAATACCCACAAATTATTATGTAAAAATCAGATTTGTGATGAATGAAATTGATCTCTCAAGTTGAGAAGTTCTCCTTTGAAATCTAAGCGTCATTTATGCAAGTTTCATGCCATTCTTGTGGTAGAATTGTGTGTGAGCCATGCAGTCACGCGTTGACATTGTGTGGTTGACTGAAATTCTCAACCTTCTACTTATTTTTGGGATTTCTTTTCTCCATATTCATTGTAATTTATCTTGATACAAACAAGTTTATTCTTGTAGGGAATGTATTAAGCACATGGATTTATTAATTACGGTGAACTTTTGTATAAAACGAAGTAAATACAAATGGAGTAACATGAGATAGAAGTAAACATAGTAATAAAAAGAAACTACATAAACTTATAAACTTAAAGGAAGTTAATCCCATTTTACAATATAAATATTGTTCAATTGTAGCAAAGAAGTAGTTTTGAAAACTGGCCACTCCATATCAATCTATGTTTAGAAAACTAAAATAAAGAAAAAATAAATAAATAAAAATATTCAAAAACTTAGTTGGGTGTGAAATTTTGCTTAAAATTCAAATGTTTTCTTTTCTTTTTTTTATTTTTATTTTTTTATAAAAGGATAAAACACATAATTTTGAAATTAAAAAAAAAAACAAAATAGTTATCAAATGGGCCTAATTTTTAACATATCGATCCCAAAGGAATGCATGGGCTTTAGTGGCAATGCTGCTTCAACTGTGTGATAGACCATGTGAAGTTAACATGACAATAATAGTAGGTTCTAAAGCACAAAAATATGTGGATAAATTTCATATATTGAGGTGCGAAAAACATATACACATGGGCAACTAAAAATGATAGATCCACTATAAGGGCATTTGGTCTAGTGGTATGATTTTTTTTTTTTACAAATTAGGTGGAATGAACAAACAAAAATAATGAGTTGAAAATTACCAAACAAAATATCAATTTTCAAATAGAATGGAGAAATAAGACCATTTGAAAAAAGAACAGGACAAAAGAAAAATATTAAATACATTTTCAACAAATGCATTTGGTTGAGATATTATGGCCAATACAAGAAAAATACAGCATTAACTAATTTTCATGGACACATATGGATCCTTAGCATACTAAAATGACTGTTATTATTAGTATCAAACAAATAACAATTCATATCAGCTAAATCTTCCAATTGATAATTAGGCCAGAGAAAGAACTTGAATTTATTTTTATATCTATCAACATGTTTGCTACTTTTATCTAAAACTTGATTACGAGTTTTTCTTATTTGCATTGTAAAATTATGTATTTCTATGGATATCATTTCTATTTCTAGAATTGAAACAAAAACATGTGATAAATTTCAAATATTGAGGCGCATAAAAGAGATGGACCAGCACCTAAAAATGATAGATCCACTACAAGGCATTTGGTTTAGTGGTATGATTCTCGCTTCGGGTACGAGAGGTCTCGAGTTTGAATCTCAAAATGCCCCCAACAATTATATCAAATTGAAGCATGCAATATAATAAAATTTGAAATAGGTTTTTTAAACCTTGAACCAAGAAATACATCAGATGGATATTTGGAAAGAAAAAAAAAAAACTATATTTAATTATAATTTACAAGTCTTTATAACATGTTAATTGAAGAGAGCCAACAAAGAAAATTTGTGTATGTATGATTCTCTTCAAATCTTGGAAACTATGAGGATTCCTCTCCTTTCTTGACATAAAGAATTACTTTTTTGGGACATGGACCATAAACAGTCATCTACTCTTACTCCTACTCCCTTCTCTAAGAATCAACATAGCATAATCATTTCATGAAGGCCGAGGTAGTCTTATAAAAGAAGATGAGGGTACCACTTTCAAATCATTCCATGAGAACTTGAGAAAGTTTTGTAAAAGAAGATGAGGGTACCACTTTCTATTGCAGAATTTCTATGTGAATAGAGAATGGACCATATTCTTGGGAGATAAGATAGAGCCTCAAGCCTAACTTCAAAGGCATTACACAAATTGTTCTATGATATTTTTTTCTAGGAACTCTTTGTTATGTTGTCCGCTAAAGGTTTCAGGAAAGGGACATAGATTCTCTATTGCACTGATCTCCCAATAGAAGTTTTACCTAGGTCATCTGTCGTCACAACCCTTTTAAGGAAGATGCGCCCAAAAAACCAGTGAACAATAACATTTAAAAAAGTTTTAGAGAGCGAGAAGAGGATTGTGATAGAAGTTTCCCTCGGTAAAACTTCTTTAAATGTCTTAGCCAATCATGACCTCATAATGAGGAGTCTCTTGGATAACAATAACATATGGACAACAAATGTCTTAGCCAATTATGACGGTCATGATTGCTCAAGGCGTGTCGCCCAAATAATCGGTAAACAATAACATTGCCCAAATAACCGCCTTGGACAACAAATCGTTTACAAGAATGGCTGAGACATGCAACATGCAACCACAGGCAACACGCCTTGGGCAATCATGACTGTGACATCTGCCCCCACACAATTTATTGGATGAGGCTTACTTTAGGTCTCTCGATGCGCTTCGAGCTGATCTCATAATGAGGAGTCTCTTTCAACCTACTAGGTGCTATTGAAAATCACTTCACGGTTTGTTAAGTCTTCATGTCTTCTCTGTTCGTGTCTTTCCTACTTTCTTCGATTGAAACTTTTTCTTATTTGTATGACGTCATACCACCTGCTTCTGCTTGATGTCTTCTTGGTCGAAATAATAACGTTTCAAGTTACTAAAGGAAGCTCTCTTTAATATCATTAATACAATTATGCTAGACATGAAACTAAAACTGCGTTCAATTTAACTCCATTTTATTGTCATTTTGAATGACGTGTAGGATATATTCTTTATTTACCTTGATATTTCATATTAGATAAGCTTTTTGCAAAATCACAATTAGACAACAATAAAGATGAACTTGGGTTTGTTTATTATTTTAAAGAAAATTTCTTTCTCCATCTTATTCCTAATAACTATGCAACTAAATTCATATTATGTTAAGAAACAAATTTTTTACTAGCAAGAAGTAAAATATGCAACTTTAACTAAAATTCCATCTAAACAAATTTTGTTGCCATACAACATAAATGACAATTATAGCCTTCCAACAAAAACGAGAGTAGTTGTGGTAAACCAAATAGAATCTCTGGTGTTCATCCATAATATACAACCACTACCTAAATTATGACCTAAAAATTTGAAAACATAAGTTATAGTTGAAAATTACATAAAACAATCCCCTAAATCCAAGAACTCGTGTCCAATTAGTAAATCCTAAAGATAGTAGCTAACATAGAGTAATTGAAGCTCCACATGAAGTAATTTAAAGTTCGTGTCCAATTATCTCGTCTTTAATGAAGAATGAGTTGCACTTGAACTAAATGTTTATAGACTCCAACTCTTAGTACTATTAATGCAATTATATTTCATATGAGTTTGTCATAAATCAAACTATGGTACATTCAATACAACTTCATTTTCTTGTCATACGAAGCAAAATAGAAGAATTAAATCAAAAAAACTGATGAACTGAGCCGAATAAATCCAACCCAACCCAAACGGATTAGTTTGATTCTTTTGTTGGGTTGTAGTTTATTCGATAACACATGCATATTAGAACAATTCAACATTACATGTCTTCTCTCTATAGTAATAATAACTTCTAACTTACTAAAACTTACCCTAGAAAATAACTTCTATTTTTTTTTCTTCTCTTTATAGTAATAATAACTTCTAACTTACACTTGAAAATAATTTCTATTCTTTTTTCTTCTTTTTATAGTAATAATAACTTCTAATTTACACTAGACAATAACTTCTATTCTTTTTTCTTCTCTCTATAGTAATAATAACTTCTAACTTACACTAGAAAATAACTTTTATTCTTTTTTCTTCCCTCTATAGTAATAATAACTTCTAACTTACACTAGAAAATAATTTCTATTCTTTTTTCTTCTCTCTATAGTAATAATAACTTCTAACTTACACTAGAAAATAACTTTTACTCTTTTTTCTACTTTTATTCTTTTTTCTTCTCTTTATAGTAATAATAACTTCTAACTTATACTAGAAAATAACTTCTATTCTTTTTTCTTCTCTCTATAGTAATAATGAGTTCTAACTTATACTAAAAAATAACTTCTATTCTTTTTTCTTCTCTCTATAGTAATAATAACTTCTAACTTACACTAGAAAATATCTTCTATTCTTTTTTCCTCTCTCTATAGTAATAATAACGTCTAACTTACACTAGAAAATAACTTCTACTTTTTTTTCTACTTCTATTCTTTTTTCTTCTCTCTATAGTAATAATAACTTCGAACTTCTAACTTACACTAGAAATAACTTCTATTCTTTTTTCTTCTCTCTATAGTAATAATAACTTCTAACTTCTAACTTACACTAGAAAATAATTTCTATTCTTTTTTCTTCTCTCTATAAGGAATGCGTGGCAATGCACAACTTCAACTTATATAAATTTCATATATTGAGGCACGGAAAATATATAGACTAGCAACTAAGAATTCTAGATCTACTACACAGGCATTTGGTTTAAGTGGTATGATTATTATTTTGGGTGTGACAGGTCTCAAGTTCGATTCTCAAAATACCTCTAACAATATTATATCAAAATGAATTATGCAAGATAATGTGGTTAAAATGTTGTTTTTAAACATTGAACCTATGCAAGATAGTATGATTTAAAATGTGGTTTTTAAACATTGAACCTATGCAAGATAATATGATTTAAAATGTGGTTTTTAAACATTGAACCTATGCAAGATAATATGATTTAAAATATGGTTTTTAAACAATGAACCAAGAAGACGAGAATAGAGAATGAAACATATTTTTGGAAGAATAAAGATGGTCGGACTTCAAAAAGAGCATTACACAAATTGTTCTATTGTATTCTTTCTAAGAACTTTTCAGTCAAATGGGTCATCTGTTGTCACAATCCTTTTAAGGAAGATGCGCTGAAATAACCGATGAAGAAGTTTCAGAGAGCCATAGGTTCGAATCCTGTCACCTTGATGTGGTATTCTCAGAGGCCGAATTGCAAAACCCTGTAGTCTATCCGTGGTCAGGAAGGCAGGCATGTTGTCCACTGTCGTCACATAGGTCATAAGAAAGGTGCGCCCAAATAACCGATGAAGAAGTTTCAGAGAGCCATAGGTTCGAATCCTGTCACCTTGATGTGGTATTCTCAGAGGCCAAAGTGCAAAGCCCCATAGCCTATCCGTGGTCAGGAAGGCAAGCGAACCGCGCACACTGAAAAAAAAAGAAGATCTCCTTTTCTATCACACGTAGAATTTTCATTCTTTTGTCTTTTGAAACCCCTTACCTTATCAGTCATCAGGCAGGTTTTTGGTATCATATATCGAGATAATTATTATGAAAAAGCTATTCGACTAGTGTGACTTAGATACCCTTTCTTTGTGGTATCGGTCATGCTATTTGAATAGCCTAAAGTCATCATAGCCTCTCCACCGGTTCCGAAGACTCCTTCGGCATCAATGGAGATCAGACCCTTTCTTGAACTAGAACCAGGCACAAAACGCCGAGGAGAAAGTCGAAAGCGAGCTATTTTCGCGTGTACGCAATCTCGAAACCCAATTAGCTCACGGACTGTCTCCTCAACCCTGGCGAGTATGAGTGCTTGGTAAGAGAGAATGTCGAATGAGAAAGACATTCGATTACGGCAACATTCGCAACGACCAAAGTGCACTAAACCTAGTAGAGATCTTCGACCTAACGATAATGGAACTTCAAGCCCATTTAATCAATCCGCTTTGTACCTTATTGTTGACCAAATCAGATGCACGCCAGACCTAAATTCTCTCTCAGTCACCCGTAGACGAAAGGAAGATCAGATCCGAAGTTTACTAATCGAAGAGAAAGTGGATCTGAGTTCTACACGCTTTCATTTTCAAAAGCTTCACTTACCTACGGTACTTTATTCAAGATGTGCAACAATATGGTCATCTCTCAGCCATGTATAGAGAATTCCTTGATCATTTCCTTGGCGGATAACACAAATGGATGCGTATCAGTATCCTCTTTAGGACCGGTTACTTCCTCTTTTTATTTATACGTTTGTTGAAACCTGCTAAGCCCGCCTTTCTTATCAGGTGTGATTCAATCTTTCAGCTCAAACTTTACTATCGTCTGACGAAAAAGGTAGGAGTACGACTACTTTTTCCTTTTCTTTCCCGAGCCAAGGGATCATTCAGTTTCTACCAAAAAGTTCGCTATCTATTAGTTGCCGTAATTGAATGTATTTCTCATTACATGTTAGCTCCAACAAGAGCTTCCTGGTCCGTAGTAGACGAAACCTTGGACTTCTATCGGACTTATAGCATTGCCTGGTGAGCTCGCCGTTGAGGGTTGGCCTTACAGGAGATCGAGCAGCCTTTCTTTCCCTACCTGGTATGCTTTCCCGCTTATCGTGTAACTAGCCAACTAGCCAAAGAGAGAGGGAGAGGGATCATGTCAATCAATCTGTATGTGCATTTTGTCCGTCCTGCACTTGCCTGCTTAGTTTTCTTAGCCAACATCTCCGATTTCCCCCGAACCAAGAGGTCTTGCTTATCCATACCCAACAGTCACACTTTCAGCCGAAAGACTGATTTTTTTCATAAAGTCGGTTCATATATAAAGAAAGAATGAAGCGTCTTACAGGGACGGTTACAAGATACGTCTTTTCATACTCACCTTTTCTTAAACCCTGCTATCAACCTAGCTATTCTCGCTTGTTGCTTTAAGGGGTCTTCCCACTGTAGATTACTCGGATTGGTTCTCGTGTCCCTGTGACAAAAAAGATGGGCGAGCTTGGTTTGAGTGTTCATCGATTGGGTTGATCCATATGCTCCAGGGGGGGGGGGTGAGACGAGGTGTAGCGCAGTCTAGTAAGCGCATCTGTTTTGGGTATGTTGTCCGCTAAAGGTTTTAGGAAAGGGGGTACAAATTTTCTACATAGGTCATCTGTGGTCAGAATTCTTTTAAGGACGATGCTCCCAAATAATCGGTGAACAATAGCCTTTAAAGAAGTTTCAGAGAGCAAGAAGAGGTAGAACAGAGAATAGGAGTGAGTCGTGCAAGGAAGAAGAAACTAGTAGGTTTAATTTGGGTTTGTTTGAACTAAAAAATGAACCAAAATTTTTCAAACGAACCCAAATTTAAGACTCACGAGCCCAAAGTTCATATGTGGTAAAAGAAAAAAACCTTCCGTGGCCCAACCCTTATTCGCAGTCCGCATCCAACCATTTCTTTTTCAACCTACACGTATGCTCCAGGCCAAACTCACGTAACTAGTTAGAAGATGCGACCCACAACTGAACGGAAGACAAGTGTCACAATCGCACTCTTGCAGTAGTGAGACAATGATTATGTGACATTTGTTCTAATCCAATGAACAAGTCAACCATGCAAAATTTAGACTGAACGAACAATAGCAGTGTATGCTGAATCACGTTTAGAAGAAATATTTTAGAAAACGTGAGCGAGGAAATACATTAAAAACATTTTCAAATAAAGCAATGTTATAAGCTAAAAGTGAAGAAACAACAACTAGTCACGTTCTCCTATAGTACTTTTTGGGACATTTTAGTCATGATGGGTGTAGATATGATTTTGAGGACTAATCATACACCCCGTATTGGCACAACAATAATAGTAAAGGCCTATCTAAGATGAAAGCAAGTAAAATGTGTTTGGAATTAGCATGCCACCATGAACCACAAATCGTTTACAGGAATAGTTGAGACATCTAACATGCAGCCACAGGCAACATGCCTCGGCCAATCATGACCGCGACATCTGCCCTTACACAATTTGTCAATATCTCTATCAACCAACTCTTCATAAACTCAACGTTATAGGATAAGGCTGACTTTAGGTCTCGCAACGCGCTTCTAGCTGATCTCAGTATTGAAGAGTCTTTTCCAACCTACTAGGAGCTATTGAAAATCACTTCTCGGTTTGTTAACTCTTCAAGTCTTCTCTGTTGGTGTCTTTCCTACTTTCTTCGCTTGAAACAATTTTTTCTTTACATCACGTCATACCACCTGCTTTTACTTGATATTTTCTTGGTCGGAATAATAACATTTCAAGTTACTGACGTGGACAACAGCGTTAGTCTTTATCTGTAGGAGCAATTGAATCCTATATGATGTCTTCCTAATCTTGTGGATAACTTCGACTAGTCCATAGAATTTTCGCACCAGTCTTTGGTTCTTGTTGCTTTGAACTCAAAGTTGATCTAACCTTAACTTATCATAACTCTCTATTTGCTTTGAAATTATCGTGGTCAACCCTTCTCTTCATCCGTCTAGATGGTATTCTTGCGTGAACATGTGTTGCTTTAGTGGTTTATTTTTGTCTCCCTTATTCAGTAGAGGTGTTGGCTTGGTGTCTTTGCCAAGCATTTGAGTGATCAGTGACAAGAGCCTTTGGTGGTCAAATAAACCCGACTATGAAGATGTCATTTTGCTATTTGTAGAATTCAACTAGCTCAGGCTGAGCCGCATGACATCTATTTGTGGTAGGCGACATAAAACTAAGCTTATGATTTATCTCTTGGTGGGGTTAAACCCAATATCTGACCTTCTTGTTTTGGGTCGTGGTATTCTTGTAGTGGCAAAAAAGTTTTTGTTGAGGTTGGCACACTTGAGCTCCCCCTTTTCAAATACAAGAATGGCATCAAGTGTAGATTCATCATGGCTAAGATTCTTTCTCAACTGTACTATCGTCATCATTTTCACCCCTCTTGGTTGATGGATGTTTGTCTGAATGATCGTTGGGTTAGACTCCAATACTACTACGCATTTTGCTAGGGGCATGTAAATGACTTTGTGTTCTACCAGGATGTCAATCTCTGACTATTTGGGCTCTAGAATGTTGGATATGAACGCTGACTACTTCTAGTAAAAATCATATAGAGATATATACTAAATAATTATATATAGTAGGCGGTTACATATAGTGAAGCTATATATAATAAGCTATATATAATAAACTGAAATCATAATGTATACCCATTAGTCAGTGCTTCCTAAATGTACATTTCTCATTCTCCATATCCTCTCTTTGCATACCTGAAGTCATTCATACAAAACTATTAATCAATATTTCTTCTTACATTTTCTCTATCATGTTCTTTGTGTTCATTTAGATCAAGTGTGTGCGTTGTTGTGTGATTCTAATAACTGGTATCAGAGCGAGGAGAGATTCACCACGACTTGTGAAGATGGAAATTTCAATACTAGAATTGAAAAGTTTGATGGATTCGATATAAGTTTCTAGAAGATGCAGATTGAAGATTATTTATACGAGAAAGATATTCAGGAACCCATTTTGGGGGTGAAGCTGGATACCATGACCATGGAGGAGTGGAAGCTCAAGGATTGTCACGCCGTAGGGTTAATC
>NW_019268625.1:110396-114931 GCF_002738365.1 Cucurbita moschata | reverse complement strand
TAATTGAAGCTCCACATGAAGTAATTTAAAATTCCCCTTACCTAACTAAAGTTTATCTCATCTTTAATGAAGCATGAATTGCACTGAAGTTCATGAAATGCTTATAGACTCCAACTCTGAGTACTATTAATGCAATTATGTTTCATATGAGTTTATCATAAATGAAACTAAGGTGCATTCAATACAACTTTATTTTCTTTAATGAAGCATGAATTGCACTGAAGTTCATGGTAGAGCGCTTGCTTTGCATGCGAGAGGTACGGGGATGGATATCCCGCATCTCAAAAAATAAGACTATCTATTATTAAATATATTATTTCTTTTCAATTTTTCCTTATTCATGACATGTTGGGTAGCAATATTTCTTCATTTTCACTATTATTGATGACGGGAAATTTAGGATTTTGTGATGTAATGATTGTGGGGATGTAGTTTAGATGGTAGAGCGCTCGCTTAGCATGTGAGAGGTACGAGGATCGATACCATGCATCTCCAAAAGAGAGAAATTATTTTTTTAAATATGAGTTAATTTAACATGTTATGTATAAGGTGGGTACGAGAGAAAAAGAAAAGATCCTTATATAAGGATTATTATATCATTATGGCTATGCCATTTTTATATATAAAAGAGAGTAATGTCCCACAAGCACATATAGAGAGAGGACTTATTGTAAGTAAAGAAAGCAATCTAGTAGTTATACTGCTACTTGTGAAGAGGGAATTTGATGAATTCCTCATAAGAGGATGACAGAACTTACTGCTACTTGTGGAGAGGGAATTTGATGAATTTCTCATAAGAGGATGGCATATGACAGAACTTACTGCTACTTGTGGAGAGGGAATTTGGTGAATTCCTCATAAGAGGATGGCATATGACAGAACTTCAAGAGGATGGCATACTGCTACTTGTGGAGAGGGAATTTGGTGAATTCCTCATAAGAGGATGGCATATGACAGAACTTCTATCATGAATATTATTGTCATTTATAGCTTCTATCACAATAATATAAAATTTGGGGTCCCATTTACCACACGCTTGTAAATTAAATTATATCTACCACCTCTGAAATTTTCCACGGCAAACCTTTCAATAGCGTGCACTTCTTCATCATTGACATCCTTAATTGGAACTAGATTTTAAGACAAATCTTCTCCACGACTCACTTTGGAACACTTTTATAGATAGTTTCAACAAACTTACTTTGCTCGTGAATACTTTGGAGTTCAATATTTATATGGTCGAATCTTACAACAAAGTCTAATTGAGCCTCCCTCTACTAGGAGATAGCTTCGAATCAAATTCTTTAGTTTGGACAATGGTTGCATTGTTTTAGTCAAACAACCAAGACTAATGTTGTCACGACCCAATTTTTTGAGGCTTTGAAAAACCGAATCGTGACTAAAAAGATGAAATTGAAAACAAACAAAAAGAAATGAAAATAAAAGGAAGAGTGAAATAAAAAGATAAAAATCAAATAAAATTAAAATATTTCAAAAGAGGATTTAAGTTTACAAAAATGAAATAAAATACAAATATAAAAGAAATTAGCAAAAGACTTCAAAAGACCGAAAAGGGACTGACGCTCCGGAACGACCCGCTCTGTGACCGCACAGCTCTCGAACGCTCCTCCACCTCGACCAGCACCTGACAAAAAAGGTAGAAAGGAATGAGAATAAAAATTATACTCAGTAAACCACCTACTTGTAGGCTCTCTTCGCATCTTAGTTTAACAGAATTTCCACGGTTTCCTACTTCGGTTCTAGGACATCTGGTTCTAATCTTAGTCCCTTAGGGCTTGCCCCTTGGGTTTCACTGGTTCGTCGGCCTTTCATTAAACGCCTAGAGGTTTCTTACGCCAAGCTAATGTGGTCGGTATCTCTCTATAAGGTGCTACCTCTACATGGCTATCTAGGACTACATGTGGTATCTAGCCTAGGGGTGTGCTGAATACCCCTACGCCCATATAGTCCCCCTATGGGGGGCGCGACCCAACCCATTCCCATGCAACTAATAGGCTGTACGACGTGGGGACACATTTCCCATGCGAAATGGCTAAGAGCAGTAAGGACTGATAAAGGACCCTTGGTCCTCCCACGAAGCTATAGATACCGTTCTCACGCTAGCAATCTATGAACACTCCGAGGTACCCTCTTGCCATGGTAAACCGCTAAGTTCCTAGGAAAAAATACATCTGGCTGGAGCTACATATCGCTCCCAACAATAATTTCCTAAGCTTATCCTAGAAATGGGCCCTAGCAATTAACAGAGTGTGCATGCAATCGTCTTCTAACATCGTACTATATAATTTATGCAAACTAGGCATACCGGCTCAACGGGGCGATGACCTCCATCAAGCACCCAGAGCACGAAGTTCGCGCTCAATGGGGCGAATTCGTCCATCAAGCACCCGGAACACGGAATACACAATTCCAACATAAATTAAATGCATGCATACATACAGCGAAAGCATAAAGCATACGACAACACTCATGTTAATCACCCAATACAATCATATCAAATACTCTGACAAATAATTTACATGGAGAGCTAATATGAAGTAAAACTACTAGCATGCATGCAATCCAAGCGAATCCTACAAGTACTTCTTCCTAAATACCGAGTGGTGACTTACCTGGTTGACACGTGCCCTTTTTCCAGTGTTTCTATGCGCGTGAGGTGTCCAAAAATACTGATTTCTTTAAATTAGGTCCCTATTCACCTAAAAATAGTATTAGAACTGGAATCGGGACAAAAATCGGGCAAATAAAAAGCAACCAGACCAAATTGGCCGTCCCATGCACGCTCACGCGCCAGTAGCAGGCTGGGAGTGTGTGGTCACGCGTGCGAGAAGGCGCCAGTCGCAGGCTGCACGCGCGCCTGTCTCTGCGTAGTAGCGAGCCGGTCGGTCCGGTTGGCTCGGCTCGCGTTGCGGTTCGGCCCGGCTTGCAAGCAACACGTGTCGACGCCTCACTGGAGCTGCGTTGCTCCAGTGGATGGTCGACGCGTGTTCGGTGCCTATCGCCGCCCACTGCCGCTTGCCGGCCGACTCTTTTTTTTTCTTCTTTCTTCTCTACCCTCTGAAAACCGAAACACAGTCCTCTTTTCCGATTTTCATATCTTTCGATCAGTAGATCGGATCGACATGATTCCTTCGGTAAAGTTTTAGATCGTGTTACGTGCTACGTCCTAGTATTTTTTTTTGTAATTTTTACTTGACTACCGGACGAGTTAAGAACGTCGAAAGTTCACTCACCGTTCTCGGACGACTCTTGGATCTCCGCCTTTGGGTTGAGGTCTCGGCCAAACTTCTTCACAGATCATGCGTAGAGTTGTTCCTAGATGAATATATCAAGATTTCAGATCTTGATTCACAAAGGAAAACCATAGATCTTAGAAAATGTTCAAGATCCTTACCTTGCGGGTTTTCCAATTTCTTGATGAAAAATGGGACTCCGGCCACCCACATTCTCTTTTCCCTTCCAAGAAAGTCTCCCTGCATCATGATCTTCACCTCTTTGCATCATGATCTTCACCGAAATAGACTCCGATGGTAGTTTTCGGTGAGTCTTCCGGCGGTTCATCCTTTCTCCTCTCTCTAGGTTCTCTCTACCCCTTTCTCTCACTATTCTCTTTTGCAAGACTCTCGATGGGGTTTCATTTGGACCTCTTAGATGGTTGGAGGGGCAAATTTACCTATTTGCCCCTCTCTCGACTTTTCCTTTTTTTTTTTCTTTTTCTATTTCTATTTCTATTTCTTCGGGTATTACAAATGTATTACCAATAGTATAAACATTTTGTACGTGTATTTTCTTACATATTAACAATTGTATACAAATAATAATTAAATTTATGAGTAGAAGTTTGGATGGAGTTTTATTGAATAGGTAATCTTAAATTATATATAAAAATATATAAGATTTTTTTTTTCTTTTTATATACATTTAGGAGAACAAAACAAAGATTCAAGAAGATGATTCATGCCATGTTTTAATTTTTATTCTTTCTTATTTCTCAAAGATTAAAAAAAAAAAAAGTTATCCTCTCTCAAATATGGTTCGTTATTTGATTTTTTTTCTTGAGTGAATTTTAAGTGAAACACATTCTCTACCCAAGTAATTGCAAGATGCAAGCTTCACACTAAGAGGAATCAAAGTCCTAAGTATCAACGTTCTTAAGTGTCAATTTTTATTCTCCATCTCAACATAAATTAAACTTATTTTCATGAAGATATCTATTTATAAAAGCAAAATATCTCAGAGTCACAAAAAAAAAAAGAAGATATAGATATGAGAAATAAATATGATACCAAATAGATATGGTAACATGTCATTCATAGGACATCGATATGACAACGATACATTAATTAAAAAGAATACGGAATTAATATTAACTTAATCAACAAAAATTTATATTTTTTTGTTAATCTAAATTAATAAAAACTACCATTAAACTTTGCAATTTTTCTATAAAAAAATAATCATAATTATTTTTTTAAAAAAATACGGTTGAATTTTCAAAAAAAAAAAAAAAAAAA
>NW_019268625.1:108343-110069 GCF_002738365.1 Cucurbita moschata | reverse complement strand
AAAAAAGCGATGAGAAATTTGTAGAAAAATTATGGATTTTTCGAGGAAAATAATAATAAAATATTCAGAAAGTGACAAATTACCAAAATACCCCTTGAAGAATGGATAATTACAGAAATGCCACTCTAATTAGAATAAGAGCATCTACTGTGACCATCGGAGCAAAATCTTTCGAACTCAAATCTCAACCGTCGGATCTCCTCCAAAATTTGATATGAGCTAGAGCGAACACGCACTGATCATCACATCCAACGACTAGTATTCAAAGCCAAGGTCGGTAAGGATATGATCGGAGTTGATATCTCCAAAAAATTATCCAAAAAGTTCGATCTCTAAATAACGAAGATTCTGGAGCTCTCAATGTCGGATTAAGCTCCTCCTATAAAGTCTGAAGTAGGAGCAACAATACGGAATAAGAATCGAGAAAGATCGATCCCCCAATCGAAGGCAATAAGCGTTTAGATTGTGGGTCTCCTACTCTCAGATTTCTTCCAAATTCGAGAGCAATCCTCCACCATTTCTCTTCAAACTTATTCCTACCGTTTCTCAACAAGATTACCTACAAGTTCTATGAAGGAATAGAGTGCTGAAAGTGCCTAGAAACCATTCCCTCAATTCAATCAGCCATTGAAGAACTTCAAGAAAAACTTGAAAATCCAATCTGAGGATACATGATGACTCGTCGAGCAAGAATGATTCCAATCAATTTCTGCACCTCAAAGGAATGCTTCCATAGAAGACCACGAAGAAAAATAACCTCGAGAGCCTGCCAATTGAAGGAAATAGGTTTCGAAATTAAATTGGGGACGAGACTCAAAATTCCTATCTACGATCTCTTTTCCTTCAATTAAGGATTCCTCTAGCTTCAAAGGAAGAAGTTGAGTAAACTTGATGAAGGAATCGAGAGCTGAAACGTCGTAGAATAAGCTACCGACGAGATCGAAAATCTGGCGTTTCGAGTGAGTTGCATACCGAGAACGATTTCTGGAAATTAAGGTCCTACACTCAAAGACGTTCATTCCTCCAAATCAATTCCTTTAGCCTGAAGATAGGATATGGAAGAGGTTCAATGAAGAAATAGGGCCTTGAAACCCCTAGAATCGGCTACCCAATAAGAAATCATTTGTTTTATCTCCAGCAATAAATCAGATTTTGGATGAACTTTGGTAGCGAATATCTTAGGCTACGATCCACGAGAAGTTATCAAATAAATCCCTAGCCCTTTCTTGTAACATCCATCTTTAAGTTTCACGAAGAAATCGAGGAGAGAAACGCTGTAAATGTGGCTGTACAGGCTGAGTTTCAGATGCCGGCGACGCGAAAAATACGCATCTTCTTCCTGTTCAGAGGAAGAAAACGATGATACGGCTAGTTCAACAGAATTGTCCAAGTCAACTCAAAATTTGACCTTTTCTCGGGTTTTCTCAGTAGATCTTAAGTTCAACAGAATTGTCCAAGTCAACTCAAAATTTGACCTTTTCTCGGGTTTTCTCAGTAGATCTTATTTTATGAAATGTTGTATGAATCAACTCAAAATTTGACCTTTTCTCGGGTTTTCTCAGTAGATCTTATTTTATGAAATGTTGTATGAATCCTTATCCCCAGAGGTTATATAAGGTAATGAAGTTTGAGAGTTATTGGAAAACTTTAGTTAGTGAAACCAAGATATGGGAGAAAATGCTCATCACGATCCATATAACTTTACCTCCTAGGATAACTAAAGTGG
>NW_019268625.1:85711-107990 GCF_002738365.1 Cucurbita moschata | reverse complement strand
GAAACCAAGATATGGGAGAAAATGCTCATCACGATCCATATAACTTTACCTCCTAGGATAACTAAAGTGGTATCCCTGAAATAATAGATTCCCCAAATGTACCCTTGGTCTCTACAAATGTACCCTTCGTCGCTAATAGATACTACGTGCACAATATCATGCTGGGCTATTCCTAAGAACTTATAAGTTTCAAACTTGACCCAAGATGTTATGCATAATCTAGGATCACCAAGAATCCAAGAAAACACCTAGGTTAATGCAAACATCATGCTTAACAAGTTGCTAGGATCCATGCCTGAAGTAACCATTATCCCACTTAACGAAGTGTACCACGAGGCCCCTATTTCTCTTTAGGTGGGATGCTATGGTATATGTACCATGAGCAGGATTCCATGATGAACTTATTATCTCCCTCACCTAAATGAGATGCCCTGCACCACGATTTGCTAGCAGGATGCCACGATTATGACAACGCCCCCTATTGCACTCATGGGGAGAAAATTAAGAGTTACTTCGGAAGAGTTTTCAAGGTTAAAATACGAAGCATGACATGACAACCTCTAAGGTTTAGTTCTTGAAAATGAAACAAGAAGTCATATCCTAGCTCAAGGCTTAGACATGCTCCAAATTACCAACTATTTTCTGAAAGGTCTATTCAATGCTCCAATTACCAACTATTTTCTGTAAGGTCTATTCAATGCTCCAAACTCCAAATTACCAATTATTTTCTTTAAGGTCTATTCAAGGCTTAGACATGCTCCAAATTACCAACTATTTTCTGTAAGGTCTATTTTATATGACATGAGAATAAATTCAAGATTTCAAGTTGGTTGGAGCAAGTTCGGAACCTAAAACTCATGCTAGTTATTATGGGTTCAAATGATTACGTTAGAGGTCATGTTCATGAAGCCTTGGAAGGCATTGGAAGGCATTGGAAGGCATTGGAAGGCATGAGGCAGAGCAAGTTCGGAATAACTCAACAATGTTACACCTTATGCCTCAAGAAAATTTGAATAACTCAACAATGTTACACCTTATGCCTCAAGAAAATTTGAATAACTCAACAATGTTACACCTTATGCCTCAAGAAAATTTGAATAACTCAACAATGTTACACCTCTTATGCCTCAAGAAAATTTGAATAACTCAACAATGTTACACCTCTTATGCCTCAAGAAAATTTGAATAACTCAACAATGTTGTTGTTCCTTATTCTATGTTTTCACATCAAGGTCATTTCATAAAGGTCCTACCTATTCTATGTTTTCACATCAAGGTCATTTCATAAAGGTCCTACCGGGAGTTGAACCCAGGGGTCGTTGGATTTAAAGTCCAAACTGCTAACCACTACACCATAGAATCCCTTATAAAAAATTATTTTGGAATGGTTTTCCTATTTTATGCAGATTCCACAAGAAGAGAGATCCTATCACGAGTCAAACTCAAGTTATTGGATTCAAAGTTCTAGAGCTGTTTTATCTAACTTGTTGTGATCTTGAGCACCTTTAGAGTGGTTGCAGAAGTAACCCTCCAGTGTTGATTGAAGCTCTTGGAGAACATGTAATTTTATATATTTCTTATAGTTAATTTATATATTGTTGTATATTACAAACAAATTGAAATAATACTTTACATCCCAGTCTTTCTTTCTACCGTGCAAAACTTAACATGAAAACTATATTATTTCAATATTCACTCGAGAAACAAGGGATGAAAACTATATTATTTCAAACCCTCCATTATTGCTTCTACTTTGCGTGAAAATGCTTCCACTAAATCATGTTGCTAACTAGGTTGTTTGGTTCGGTTCAATTCTTGGGTCCACTAGACTGAATCGACCTAGCTCAATTAAACTCTTGATAATATAAAAATCATAAGTTTCTTAAATTCCGTTAACTTAAAAGTTTAACCCTAATTTTTTTTAGAATATTTAGCTTTGTTTCTAGTTGATCTCTAAATGCTTAGAAGTATCTAATAAGACTTCTATTTAAGGAACTTTTCTCTATAAAAGATGTAAGACTTCAGGTTTATTATTAAGGAATTCTAAATGAGTGATTTGATATATCATATAGGACAAAAATATTTATTTGTTTCAAATATCTTATGTTGACCCTTCTTTTTTGTCAAGTATTTTGAATATTATCATTGTGAATTACTAATGGCATTAGATTGAATCTCATTAATAACAATATCCCAAAACTCAGATAAAGATGACATCAAAATTAATACTTTAATTTCATCTTCAAAATTTATTTCCACTTAACTCAGTTGACTGATAATTATAATAGTCACCGTGCACAAATATTTGCAACCTTAAAAGGTAGAAATTATAAGGAGTACAAGAGAAGAGTGCTTAAAATAGTTTCAAAATATAGAAAAAAAGAAAAATAGTAGGATTTGGTCAAAGTCAACATCCATTGATCACTTATGGCACAACACAGCAAGAGTAACATTTTTTTTATTTCTCTACTATATTAGGCCCTTTGATTTATTGGCTTTACACGATAGAGACATGAAGTTTTCTATGTTTGAAATAAATTTTTTGATGATAACAAACCTACCTTCAATTATTAACAATTCTCAGTATTTTTTTCCATAGTGTAAGGTTGGGAACAACGATTTTAACGTCTTTTTTGGTTCACTCAAATTAGAGATAAAACGAAGAAGTTCTAGTCAAAATAAATACCCGACGTGATGATGTGGTGGCAAAATTGACATCATGGACCAATCAAATTCAAAACAAGATACCTGACGTGATGATATGATTACAAAATTGATGATGTGGTGACAAAATTGACATCATGGACCAGCGACAAAATTGACATCATAGACCAATCGAAATATGACATTTATAAATTTGGTAGAGTAACAAATGGTCGAGTTTTCAATTACATTTATAAAAGTTTTCCTTTACTTTTAAATAATAAAATCATTTCAATTATATTTATAAAAGTTTTCGGTTACCGTTTAAATGGAAAGAAATTATAAAGATTTCATTTACATTTATGAAAACTAGGTAAACTAGGTGTTACTTTTAAATGAAAAAATATATATTATAATGATGTCATTTATGAAAATGAGTTATTACTTTTAAATGAAAAGAAATTATAATGATTTCATTTAGTTTTCATAAATATAATTATTTGAATTACAAAATCATTTAAGTTATAAGGATTTCATTTAGATTTATAAAACTTTTAATTATTTTTAAAATGTTCATTGTGTTCTATAATTTTTTACGATAAATTTAAAAATAAATAAATATTATTTTTCGTGGTTCATGTTTCGGTTCACGTTTTAGTGGTCCATATCAGTTTTAGTGGTCCGTATCAATTCCTATTTTTACAACTTGATCGATATTTAAACTCATCACCTCTTAGTATTTTTCACAACACAACACAGCACACAAAACATTTGTTTCCCCGATCTAAATTTTTTTTAAAAAGCCTCCATTGTTTCTCTCCAAAGCTTCCAATTCTATTTTTTTTATCTTATTCAAGAGATGTCTATTATTTCAGAGTGTTGTGGTGTGTTTCTATAAGATTTCAGACAATTGTATTGGTTTGATCCTGAGCCATGGAAAGGATTGAGTTTGCTCTTGAACTCGTAAAAAGAGCGGTGTACCGGTTTGATCTTGAGCCGCGGAAAGAATTGAGTTTGCTCTTGAACTCGTAAAAAGAGGGGTGTACAGATTTGATCCTGAGCCTGAGTTTGCTCTTGAACTCGTAAAAAGAGCGGTGTATTGGTTTGATCCTGAGCTGTGGAAAGGATTGAGTTTGCTCTTGAACTCGTAAAAAGAGCGGTGTACCGGTTTGATCCTGAGCCGTGGAAAGGATTGAGTTTGCTCTTGCACTCGTAAAAAGAGCGGTGTAGCGGTTGGGCTTTGATTCGAGGAAAGAGTCAGAAAGTTTTATTCAAATTTCCAAGAGGTGCTTGGGAGTGGAGTAGGTCGAGTTTGACTGAACCACTATAAAATTACGGTGTTATATTTTCTAACCCTTTTCCTATTTATGTTCTAAATTATTGTTAAGTTTTATTGCATGGTATCAAATTTGAAATAATTACATTGTTGAAACCCTATTCACCCTCCTCTAGGGTTGTCATATCGATCTAACATTATCCTTCCACCAATAGGAGCAAAAGGCAACGTTACTATGTGAAACTAGTTTCATGTCATTTATTCAATAATAAGGGTGTTAGCATGCATTTGGAAATGAACCCATATTTAAAAAATTTAGATAAAATAGAAAAGAATTGTTATCTCAAAGACAATGATACTATGTGAAACTAGCCTCAAGATGCTTCTTTAACTCTTAGGGGCGGTAAACCAACGGTTCCTTCACCCAAGACCCATGGCCCAACTCCCAACATGGAAGGGATAATCTAGAGAATCATTCCAAGAACCCTAACGGATGGGTTACAAACTCACATTATCAAGCTCGACGACAAACAATGTCGCCGGCAAACTTAGGAAGACTACATGAAATTACGAATATATCAATGTAGGATTTTTTAATTTACCGATTTTTAAAATGTTAAATTATGTGAAATTAGTGGCAAAGAAGAATATTTTAGAGAGCTCTTCCTTTTTATTTAAGATTTTGATATTTAAGAAAAGAGAAAATGAATAAAAGTAGGAGACATTTTATAGATTTAGGAGGAGTAAGTGAAAACAAAAAGGGAGTCATGACCCATTTTTGGTGGGTTCTCCAAGCACGGATTGCAAGTTAAAAGAGGTTGAAAACAAAGTAAAATGTTAACTACTCTTAGTTACATGAAAGATATGGATACCACACTCTTTTCTTAATGTACATGGAATCGGTAATTATTCTTATTTCTTTTTCCTTTAGACACTCGGTGGTCGGGAGTAAATCAAACAAAGTGTCTGTCCAAAATAAAAGGGCCAACCAGGAATCATTCCAAGAACCCTAACGGATGGGTTACAAACTCACATTATCAAGCTCGACGACAAACAATGTCGCCGGCAAACTTAGGAAGACTACATGAAATTACGAATATATCAATGTAGGATTTTTTAATTTACCGATTTTTAAAATGTTAAATTATGTGAAATTAGTGGCAAAGAAGAATATTTTAGAGAGCTCTTCCTTTTTATTTAAGATTTTGATATTTAAGAAAAGAGAAAATGAATAAAAGTAGGAGACATTTTATAGATTTAGGAGGAGTAAGTGAAAACAAAAAGGGAGTCATGACCCATTTTTGGTGGGTTCTCCAAGCACGGATTGCAAGTTAAAAGAGGTTGAAAACAAAGTAAAATGTTAACTACTCTTAGTTACATGAAAGATATGGGTAAAATGATTTCTCGAAATAAAAAAAGAATTAAAATATAATGAACATATATATTTACATTATATTCAAAGTTATTTACATTATATTCAAAATAGAGTTTATAGGTTCATAGTACCAAATAAGGGAAATGTTGAAAAAAATCATTTTAAAACATAAAAAATAGTTGGTGTTGTTTGTCTAGGGTAACTACTCTTAGTTACATGAAAGATATGGATACCACACTCTTTTCTTAATGTACATGGAATCGGTAATTATTCTTATTTCTTTTTCCTTTAGACACTCGGTGGTCGGGAGTAAATCAAACAAAGTGTCTGTCCAAAATAAAAGGGCCAACCAGATTTGAACTAGTGACCTCTTGATCTGCAGTCAAATGCTCTACCACTGAGCTATGGACCCATTTTGCATAATTTCAACTTTAGTGACCTATTCTACAGAGTGTTAGTCCAAAATAAAAGGGTGACCAGTCAAATTCTCTACAATTGAGCCATGGATCAATTTTGTAGGATTTTAACCTTAGTGGCCCCTTAGACATAGTGTTGGTCCAAAAAGTGTAACAAATTTCTATCTTAGATAGAAGGGCCCAACTAGGTTTGAATTGGTGACCTCTTGATCTGCAATCAAATGCTCTAAAAATTATGGGAAGACCATTGATGGAATTGAAGCAATTGATGCTCCCTTGTGTGGGTTTCCAATCAAAGACCTAATATTTGATGTTGGCTCTTTTGAAGAAAGAGCCGCGTGATCGAACAACAAGAAATGTGGCGGTATCTCTGAGAACTCTATCACACACATAAAAAAAACGTGTCGAAGAGTTAGACATTACACAGAAAATCTGGCTTTCATCGAGGAGACCCGAGTTTGATAATTTTATTTTCTTATTTCTTTTATTTTATAGTTTCATTTTTTGTCACCAATTATATTTACACTTTGCCTAGGTTTGAGAAGCACTATAATGGATGAGTTCAATAGTATCTTAAATTCAAAAGACTTTTATGAACTTGGTTTGAGAGGCACTATAATGGTCAAGTTCAATAGTATCTTAGATTAAAAAAACTTTTATGAACTTTGAACCTTTAATAATGTTATGTCATAGATATTTGGTTCAATTTCAACAAGTGAGGTTGAGGTCATTCAAATGGTTAATGTGATAATTCGGTCATTTTCAAGGTCTCCTTTGTTGAACGCCATCATGGTTGAGAGGACTGAGATGAGCACCAGAGTGAGTTTGACAAGGAGGGTCGTAGAGAACCACACCCCAAGCCAAGCTCATGTTGGGCTTAACAAACTGAAAATCCAAAAACACAAACCCTTAAATGGGAACCAGGATGCTAAGGAATTGAAAAAACTTTATTTTTTACGTTGAACAATACTTGAAGGTTACACGAACTTGCTCATAGGACCTAAGAGTTACGTTGGCCACAATGCATCTGATGGACGGTGGCGCTCGAAGGTGGATGATATAAAAAATGGGTCATGCACCATAAACTCATGGGAAGACCGTTGATGGAATCGATGCAATTGACGCTCCTCTTGATGGGTTGCCAATTAAAGACTTGACGTTTGATGTTGACTCTTTTGAAGAAAAAGCCACACGATCGAACACCTCGAAATGTCACGGTAGCTTTAAGAACTCTATCATACGACCTGAGAGTTGAGGGCTACAGGAACTTTCTCATACGACCTGAGAGTTATGTTAACCGCAATGCATCTCATGGATGATGCAAAAGTATGGTAGTGCTCGAAGGTGAATGGTATAAAAAATGGGTCATGCACCATAAACTCATGGGAAGATCGTTGATGGAATCGATGCAATCGACGCTCCCCTGGATGGGTTGCCAATCAAAGTCCGAACATTTGATATTGACTCTTTTGAAGAAAGAGCCACACAATCGAACAGCTCGAAACGTTGCGGTAGCCCTGAGAACTCTAACACACACAGGGAAGGACGTGTCGAAGAGTTAGACATTAAGCAAAAGATCATGCTAAAACTCTTCAGCGATCTGACAAAAGACTTTAGGACATCTACACCAAAAATCTATTGTCGTCCAGCGGTCAGGTTATCTGGCTTTCACCCAAGTGACTCGAGTTCCATTCTCGTTAATGGAATATTATTTTCTTATTTCATTTTATTTTACAGTTTCTATCTTAGACTAAAAAGACTTTTATGAACTTCGTACCTTTGTTAGAGTTATGTTATAGATATTTTGTTCAATTTTAAATGGTTAATGCGATAATCCAGTCGTTTTCGAGGTCTCTATTGTTGAACGACATCATGGTTGAGATGAGCAGATGATTCAAATGGTTAATGCGATAATCCAATCGTTTTCGAGGTCTCTCTTATTGAACGACGTCATGGTTGAGATGAGCAGGTGATTCAAATGGTTAATGCGATAATCCAATCGTTTTCGAGGTCTCTCTTGTTGAACGACATCATGGTTGAGATGAGCACCCGAGTGAGTTTGACAAGTTGGGCTGTAGAGAACCACACCTCAAGCCAAGTTCATGTGGGCTTAACAAACTTAAAATCCAAGAACACAACCCCTTAAATAGAAACCGGGATGCTAAGGAATTAAAAAGCTTTGTTTTTTACGAAGAACATTACTTGAAGGTTACTGGAACTTGCTCATAGAACCTAAGAGTTACGTTGGTCGCAATGCATCTCATGGACGATGCAAAGCTATGGTGGCGCTCGAAGGTGAATGGTATAAAAAATGGGTCATGCACCATAAACTCATGGGAAGACTGTTGATGGAATCGATGCAATCGACGCTCCCCTGGATGGGTTGCCAATCAAAGTCCGAACATTTGATATTGACTCTTTTGAAGAAAGAGCCACACGATCGAACAGCTCGAAACGTCGCAGTAATTTTGAGAACTCTATCACACACATGAAAGGACGTGTCGAAGAGTTAGACATTACCCAAAACATCATAGTAAAACTCTTCAGTGATTAGACAAAAGACTTTAGGACAACTACACAAAAAATTCATTATTGTCCAATGGTTTGGATATTTGGCTTTCGCCTAGGAGATTCTTGTTTGATTCTCTGAAATGGAATATTATTTTCTTATTTATTTTTATTTCATAGTTTCATCTTTTGTCACCAATTATATTTAAACTTTACCTCATTTTGAGAGGCACGTTAATGGTCAAGTTCAATAGTATCTTAGATTAAAAAGACTTTTATGAACATCCTACCTATGTTAGTGTTATGTTATAGATATTTGTTTCAATTTAAACAAGTGGGATTGAGGTGAGGTGATTCAAATGGTTAATGCGATAATCCGGCTATTTTCGAGGTCTCTCTTGTTGAACGCCATCATGGTTTAGATGAGCACCCGAGTGAGTTTGACAAGGAGATCCGAATTTAAACTTTACCTACGTTTGAGAGGCACTATAATGGTCAAGTTCAATGGTATTTTAGATGAAAAAGACTTTTATGAACTTTGTACCTTTGTTAGTGTTACTTTGTACCTTTGTTTGTGTTACTTTGTACCTTTGTTAGTGTTATTTTATAGAAATTTGGTCAAGTTCAACAAGTGGGGTTGAGGTGATTCAAATGGTTAATGTCACTTTATTTGATTCAAATTGTTAATGTGATAATCCAGTTGAATAGTTATAGGTTATTTTCAAGGTCTCTCTTATTGAACGCCAACAAGGTTGAAATGATTGAGATGAGCCCATGAATGAGTTTGACAAAATTGAAATAAACTGAAATAAAATCACTAAAAAAATCAATAGAATTGAAAAAAAAATTAGCCTNTTTGACAAAATTGAAATAAACTGAAATAAAATCATTAAAAAAATCAATAGAATTGAAAAAAAAATTAGCCTTATGACACTTCGTTCAACTCGAAGGGCGGTAAATCAAGGAAATGATAAGCTATAGAATCATTCCAAGAACCTCAATGGATGGGTTACAAACTCACATTACCAATCTCGACAACTGGACGTGTCATCGCCGTTAGAAGAACGACCACATCAGAGCAAGTCATGGGGATAGAAGATCCCGTTGGAGGATGATAGACTAACCGTAATCTTCAGCCCAACGAGCCAAGCTTTTGTAGAAGCAAGAACCTTTGTATTAAAGAAATTAACACCTTCTTATACAAAATTTGGATCAACCAAGAGATAAAGCTAGAATTAGATAATGAGATCCAAGATTGAGAAACAAGATTTGGAATCTTTTTCTAAATTGAGTCACTTCACAATCGAACTTGATCAAGGCTTGATTGAATGACTCAGATCAATCTAACACAAGAATTGCATGAAACTTAGAAATGACAAAGATATGCTCAGATTTCTATAAGGGGGATCGTCTCAACTTGAGAGATCAATTTCATTGATCACAAATATGCTTTTACATAATAATTTGTGAGTATTTATAGTCTCCCAATAAAAGAAGTTAGACGGTGATTTAATCTCGATCCCTTTAAATCTCCAGAGAAGAAGAAGTCAATTTGAGCATTACAAACTTTATGAAATTAAAATAATAAATAAAGTTTTCTAACCACTCATGAAATGATGCTTGCAACTCCATCCACTACTTCAACCGTCCAAATATTTACTTTTGAATCTCCAAATGGTCTTGACTCAAACGAATCAGCTTGTAACACATGAAATGATGGTTGAACCTAACCTATCCAATTTTGTAGATGAAGTATGAATGCTTGTTGAATCATCTTGGTCGTGGGTTATGTAATAGGTCTAGTTAGAACACCGTGATTCTTATCATCATCCCCCTCTTCAAAAGGATTCGTCCTCGAATAAGAAAAATCATCACCTACATCAAAAGAACTCAACTCAGCAACATTAAAAGTAGAATGTACACCGTGATTCTTATCATCATCCCCCTCTTCAGGATTCGTCCTCGAATCAGAAAAATCATCACCTACATCAAAAGGACTCAACTTAGCACCATTGAAAGTAGAATGTATTGACGATTCTACCAGAACATCAATTTTATTGTTCCATGCAATAAAATGAGTCATTTTACTAAATATCTTATAGAGCATTTATAGTCAAATAAACAATTCTTAAATAGCATTTATAGTCAAATAAAGAATTAGGAATCCACCTATCTTTAGATCTACAGACCCACTCCCACTCCAAATTCAGCTATCCACGCTAACATTAAAATGAAAATTCATCCGTTAATCTCATTTTACATAAACTACATAAATACAAATGGAGTAACATGAGATAGAAGTAAACATAGTAATAAAAAGAAACTACATAAACTTAAAAGGAAGTTAATCCCATTTTGAAAACTAGCCACTGGAGATCAATCTATGTTTGGAAAACTAAAATAAAGAAAAATAAATAAATAAAAATATTTTTCAAAAACTTAGTTTGGTGTGAAATTTTGCTTAAAATTCAAATATTTTCGTTTTTTTTTTAAATTTTTTTTTATAAAAGGATAAAACACATAATTTTGAAAAAAAAAAAAAACAAAATAGTTATCAAATGGGCCTAATTTTTAACATATCTATCCCAAAGGGATGCATGGGCTCTAGTGGCAATGGTGCTTCAACTATGTGATAGACCATGTGAAGTTAACATGACAATAATAGTAGGTTCTAAAGCACAAAAATATGTGGATAAATTTCATATATTGTGGTTGGATAAATTTCATATATTGAGGTGCGGAAAACATATACACACGGGCAACTAAAAATGATAGAACCACTATAAGGGCATTTGGTCAAGTGGTATGATTTTTTTTTTTTTTTACAAATTAGGTGGAATGAACAAACAAAAAATAATGAGTTTAAAATTACCAAACAAAATATCAATTTTCAAATGGAATGAAGACATAAGACCATTGGAAAAAAGAAAAGGACAAAAGAAAAATATTAAATACATTTTCAACTAATGCATTTGGTTGAGAGATATTATGGCCAATATAAGAAAAATATAGCATTAACTAATTTTCATGGACACATATGGATCCTTAGCATACTAAAATGACTGTTATTATTAGTATCAAACCAATAACAATTCAAATCAACTAAATCTTCCAATTGATAATTAAGCCAAGAAAGAACTTGAATTTATTTTTATATCTATCAACATGTTTGCAACTTTTATCTAAAACTTGATCACAAGTTTTTCTTATTTGCATTGTAAAATTATGTATTTCTATGAATATCATTTCTATTTCTAGAATTGAAACAAAAACATGTAGATAAATTTCAAATATTGAGGCGCATAAAAGATATGGACCAGCAACTAAAAATGATAGATCCACTACAAGGCATTTGGTCTAGTGGTATGATTCTCGCTTCGGGTGCGAGAGGTCTTGAGTGTTATTCTCAAAATGCCCCAACAATTATATCAAATTGAAGCATGTAATATAATAAGATTTGAAATAGGTTTTTAAAACCTTGAACCAAGAAGTAATTTAGATGGATATTTGGAAAGAAAAAAAAAGAGAAGCTATATTTAATTATAATTTACAAGTCTTTATAACATGTTAATTGAAGAGAGCAAACAAAGAAAATTTGTGTATGTATGATTCTCTTGAAATCTTGGAAACTATGAGGATTCCTCTCCTTTCTTGACATAAAGAATTACTTTTTCGGGACATGGACCATAAACAGTCATCTACTCTTACTCCTACTCCCTTCTCTAAGAATCAACATAGCATAATCATTCCATTAAGGCCGAGGTAGTCTTATAAAAGAAGATGAGGGTACCACTTTCAAATCATTCCATGAGGACTTGAGAAAGTTTTGTAAAAGAAGATGAGGGTACCACTTTCTATTGCAGAATTTCTATGTGAATAGAGAATGAACCATATTCTTGGGAGATAATATAGAGCCTCGAGCCTAACTTCAAAGGCATTACACAAATTTTTCTATGATATTTTTTCTAGGAACTCTTTGTTATGTTGTCCGCTGAAGGTTTCAGGAAAGGGACACAGATTCTTGATTGCACTGATCTCCCAATAGAAGTTTTACCTAGGTCATCTGTCGTCACAACCCTTTTAAGGAAGATGCGCCCAAATAATTAGTGAACAATAACATTTAAAGAAGTTTCAGAGAGTGAGAAGAGGATTGTGATTGAAGTTGCCCTAAGTAAAACTTCTTTAAATGTCTTAGCCAATCATGACCTCATAATGAGGAGTCTCCTCGACAACAATAACATATGGACAAAAAATGTCTTAGTCAATTGTGACGGTCATGATTGCTCAAGGCGTGTCACCCAAATAATCGGTAAACAATAACATTGCCCAAATAACCGCCTTGGACAACAAATCGTTTACAAGAATGGCTAAGACATGCAACATGCAACCACAGGCAACACGCTTTGGGCAATCATGACTGTGACATCTGCCCCCACACAATTTATTGGATGAGGCTGACTTTAGGTCTCTCGATGTGCTTCCAGCTGATCTCATAATGAGGAGTCTCTTCCAACCTATTAGGTGCTGTTGAAAATCACTTCTCGGTTTGTTGAGTCTTCATGTCTTCTCTGTTCGTGTCTTTCCTACTTTCTTCACTTGAAAATTTTTCTTATTTGTATGACGTCATACCACCTGCTTCTTTTTTATGTCTTCTTGGTCGAAATAATAACGTTTCAAGTTACTAACATGGACAACAAGATTAGTCTGCATCCATCAGAGCAATTGGATTCTATATGATGTCTTCATAATCTTATGGATAACTTTAACTAGTCCATAGTATTTTCACACCAGTTTTTGGTTCTTGTTGCTTTGAACTCGAAGTTTATCTGAACTTAACTTATATGAACTCTTTATTTTTCTTGAAATTATTGTGGTTGACGCTTCTGACTGACCCTTCTCTTCATCCGTCTAGATGATATTTCTGTGTGAACATGTGTTGCTTCAGTGGTTTGTTTCTGTCTCCCTTCTTCAGTATCTGACCTTGTTTTTGTCTCTTCTGGTGGGGATAAATCCATTATCTGACCTTGTTTTGGTCGTGGTGTTCATGTAGTGGCAACAAGGTTTCTATTGAGGTTGGCTCACTCGATCTCCCCTTTTCAATTACAACAGTAGCAGCAACCGTAGATTCATCATGGCTATGATTCTTTCTCAACTGTAGTATCGACATCATTTTCAACCCTCTTGGTTGATGGATGTTTTTCTGAATGATCATCGGGTTAGACTCCATTACTACTAGACATTTTGCTAGGGGCATGTAAATGACTTTGTGTTTCAGCAGGACGTTCATTCCTGACACGACGTCAAAGTCATCCATTTCAACTATCACTAAACAATTTACCTAGTCCAAGGCTCCAGCTTGATTAGAGTTCTCATTGTGACTTGTAAGACAAGCAAAGCTTCCAATTTGACGGCGTTCTTCTTTCCTGTATCTTGATGCCAAAGGATGTTAAAATATTTTGTATCGGTCTCCATCATGAGTTGTAGGTGGCTCTAGAGTTGACAAGGGTGTTCCTTACTACTTTGTGCTTTACCAAAACCTCAACATACATAATATATATATATATATATATTCATTTAACTTTAACACATATGGTCCATGAAAGAATTGTAACTCTTATGCTCATTAATATTATAATGGCTACTACTTAAATTATAACCTAAAGTTGGTAATTGATGTCCAATTAGCCAACCCTAAATTTGTAATCATTGTGGAGTGATTGAAATTACAATGGAAATAGTTTAAACTCCTAGTACCTCAAAGGAAGTTGGTCTCTTCTAATAAAACACGAAGTTCTCTTTAATATCAAACAATTATGCTAGACATGAAATTAAAACTGCGTTCAATTTAACTCCATTTTATTGTCATCTTGAATGACGTGTAGGATATATTCTTGATTTACCTTGATATTTCATATTAGTTAAGCTTTTTGCAAAATCACAATTAGACAACAACAAAGATGAACTTGGGTTTGTTTATTATTTTAAAGAAAATTTATTTCTCCATTTTATTCCTAATAACTCTTCCAACTAAATTCATATTATGCTAAGAAAATGTTTTTTACTTGCAAGAAGTAAAATATGCAACTTTAATTAAATTTTATCTAAACAAATTTTATTGCCATACAACATAAATGACAATTATAGCCTTCAAACAAAAACTAGAGTAGTTGTGGTGAACGGGATAGAAACTCTAGTGTTCATCCATAATATACAACCACTACCTAAATTATGACCTAAAATTTTGAAAACATAAGTTATAGTTGAAAATTACATAAAACAATCCCCTAAATCCAAGAACTCGTGTCCAATTAGTAAATCCTAAAGATAGTAGCTAACATAGAGTAATTGAAGCTCCACATGAAGTAATTTAAAGTTCCAGTTACTTAACTAAAGTTTATCTCATCTTTAATGAAGCATGAGTTGCACTTAAGTTCATGAAATGTTTATAGACTCCATTTTACTCTTAGTACTATTAATGCAATACTATTAATGCAATTATATTTCATATGAGTTTGTCATAAATCAAACTATGGTACATTCAATACAACTTCATTTTCTTATCATACGAATCAAAATAGAAGAATTAAATCAAACAAACTGATGAATTGAGTCGAATAAATCCAACCCAACCCAAACTGATTAGTTTGATTCATTTGTTGGGTTGTAGTTTATTCGATAACACTTGCGTATTAGAACAATTCAATATTACATGCCTTACTTACAAGTAAAATACTAGACCATCAACTTTTTGTTTTATAGTCCAACAACCGCTCAAGAAAATAGATTTCAAACTTGAGAGAAAAAAATATATTGAGTAGGAGTTAAAAATGTTACATTATTTTTAGAAAGGGCATTTGGTCTAGTGGTATGATTCTCGCTTAGGGTGCGAGAGGTCCCGAGTTCAATTCTCGGAATGCCCCTATGTTCATTTCTCAAAAAATCAGCCTTAGAGAAAGCAATTCAGCAGGAACCTAGTGTATATTATCATTTCATGATAATGCTCTATGTCTCAAATGGAACTATCAAACTAAAACTTATACTAGAATAATAATTGCTCATGGATTTCATTAACAAATGAAATAATGATGATAAATTCCATAAACAACTTAATATATAGCCAATAATAAGGGCATTTTGTCCAGTGGTATGATTCTTCCCTTGGGTGCAAGAGGTCTCAAGTTCGATTCTTGAAATGCCCCTCCAAAAGAAAAAAGAATAAAAAAGAATAAGAATTTTCAGACAGCCATAGGTTCGAATCCTGTCACCTTCACTGAAAAAAAGAAATAAGATCTCCTTTTCTATCACACGTAGAATTGTCATTCTTTTGTCTTTTGAAACCCCTTACTTTATCCGTCATCAGGCAGGTTTTTGGTATCATATATCGAGATAATTATTATGAAAAAGCTATTCCACTAGTGTGACTTAGAAAACCTTTCTTTGTGGTATCGGTCATGCTATTTGAAAAGCCTGAAATCATCATAGCCTCTCCACCGGTTCCGAAGACTCCTTCGGCATCAATGTGCTCCAATAAAAGAGATCAGATCCTTTCCTGAACTAGAACAGGGCACAAAACGCCGAGGAGAAAGTCGAAAGCAAGCTCTTTTCGCATATACGCAATCTCGAAACCCAATTAGCTCATGAACTATCTCCTCAACCTTGGCGAGTATGGGTGCTTGGTAAGAGAGAATGTTGAATGAGAAAGACATTCGATTACGACAACATTCGCAACTACCAAAGTGCACTAAACCTAGTAGAGATCTTTGACCTAACGATAATGGAACTTCAAGCCCATTTAATCAATCCGCTTTGTACCTTATTGTTGACCGAATCGGATGCACGCCAGACCGAATCGGAAGATCAAATCCGAAGTTTACGAATCGAAGAGAAAGTGGATCTGAGTTCTACACGCTTTCATTTTCAAAAGCTTTGCTTGCCTACGGTACTTTATTCATGATGTGCAACAATACGGTCATCTCTCAGCCGTGTATAGAGAATTCCTTGATCATTTCCTTGGCGGATAACACAAATCAAATCGCTTCCCTGACCGCCCATCTTATGAGTCCATTCTTGTCTTATTGGTTTGTTGTACTATTCTATACGTCTCTCGATTGATAGAAAAACGTTCGGGAGCTGGGAGGGCCTATCGTGAGGGAACTTTCCTTTTCACGGTAGGCAACGGTAAAGCGGGAGCTGCATATGTCCACGGTGATCAAGGCAGAGCGACTCCATCTTTAAAAAATGTTGGTTTTATCGAAATTGTTAGATCCGCTTTCGTTAAAGAAAAAATAGGAGCTCTTGGTTTGGCCGATGTCGATTCCTATGGCAATGCGGACTCGACTCAGGATGAGGATTCCGCTTTTCATACTGCTGCTATGAGCCGAAAGAGCTGGTACGCTATTTCGCTAAACGAAAGGAAAAAGCACATACGCGTTGACCTTATTACAAGGGGCGGGGGCCAGCCAAAGAAGGTCAGTCGGACTAGGTTAGGACCCTTGATCCGGTTCAGCTAGGTTCTTCCATGCGAGAATGGACGCATATCGGTATCCTCTTTAGGATCGGTTGCTTCTTCTTTTTGTTTATACATTTGGAGAAACCTGCTAAGCCCGCCTTTCTTATCAGGTGTGATTCAATCTTTCAGCTCAAACTTTCCTATTGTCCGATGAAAAAGGTAGGAGTACGACTACCTTTTCCTTTTCTTTCCCGAGCCAAGGGATCATTCAGTTTCTACCAAAAAGTTTGCTATCTATTAGTTGCCGTAATTGAATGTATTTCTCATTTCATGTTAGCTCCTCCAAGAGCTTCCTAGTAGGTAGTATACGAAACCTTGAACTTTTATCAGACTTATAACATTGCCTGGTGAGCTTGCCGTTGAGGGTTGGCCTTACAGGAGATCGAGCAGCCTTTCTTTTCCTACTTGGTATGCTTTCCCGCTTATCGTGCAACTAGCCAACTAGCCAAATAAACCCGACTGTGAACATGTCATTTTGCTATTTGTAGAATTCAACTAGCTCAGGCTGAGCCGCATGACATCTATTTGTGGTAGGCGACATAAAACTAATCGTGTGATTTATCTCTCTTGGTGGGGTTAAACCCAATATCTGACCTTCTTGTTTTGAGTCGTGGTGTTCATGTAGTGGCAATAAAGTTTTTGTTGAGGTTGGCACACTTGAGCTCCCCCTTTTCAAATACAACAATGGCAGCAAGGGTAGATTCATCTTGGCTAAGATTCTTTCTAAACTGTACTATCGTCATCATTTTCACTCCTTTTGGTTGATGGATGTTTGTCTGAATGATCGTTGGGTTAGACTCCGTTACTACTATGCATTTTGCTAGGGGCATGTAAATGACTTTGTGTTCTAGCAGGATGTCAATCCCTGACTATTTGGGCTCTAGAATGTTGGATATGAAGGCTGACTATTTCTAGTAAAAATCTGATAGAGATATATACTAAATAATTATATATAGTAGGCGGTTACATATAGTGAAGCTATATATAATAAACTGAAATCATATGTATACCCATTAGTCAGTGGTTTCTAAATGTACATTTCTCATTCTCCATATCCTCTCTTTGCATACCTGAAGTCATTAATACAAAACCATTAGTCAATATTTCTTCTTACATTTTCTCTATCATGTTCTTTGTGTTCATTTAGATCAAGTGTGTGCGTTGTTGTGTGATTCTAATAACTGGTATCAGAGCGAGGAGAGATTCACCACGATCTGTGAAGATGGAAAGTTCAAAGACTGGAATTGAAAAGTTTGATGGATTCGATATCAGTTTCTAGAAGATGCAGATTGAAGATTATCTATACGAGAAAGATATTCAGGAACCCATTTTGGGGGTGAAGCTGGATACCATGACCACGGAGGAGTGGAAGCTCAAGGATTGTCATGCCGTAGGGTTAATGATATGTGATAAGGAATCACTACAAGGGGAGTAAGATTCAGATTACCTTGTTGATCGAATATCTCAAGGCAAGAACATTCTTTGAGATTCGAATCACTCCACAAGCAAGATCGATCATGTCTAGCTTGAATGATTCTTGTTGATCAAATATCTCAAGGCAAGAACACTTGCTTGAGATTCGAATCATTCCACAAGAAAGATTGATCATGTCGAGCTTGAATGATTCTACATGCAACCTAAACTACATAGAATTGCAAAGAAACTTAGCCATTGGCTAAAGAATAGCACAAATGCTTCTTTTACTATATTTTCCAAGTCTACTTACAAATACAACATACATGGCTTTATATAGCCTCAAAATGAAACTATTAAAGGCATACCAAAAGTTGTAACATTCATACTTAATGACCATAATTAGTCATTATGTAAATGTAACCTAAAGTAAATAAAAAGTCTTAAAATACAATAACTCTAAATTACTCTAAATTGTAACCCACCCAAAATTTATAACAATCAAACTTCATTCCTCTTCAATGTGGCATGAATTGCTTTATAATTTTGACAACATTTTCTTCACATCTTCATTGAAGTATATTGTATGATTGATGTCTCTTAATTCATATCAGTTAATCTGGTTGACGCTGCCAGGGAACCAAAGAAAGTGCAATTGGAAATGGTCCATACAGACGTTTAGGGACCATCTCCAGTTTCTTCATTTCTAGTACCAAAATTTCATGGATTAGAGGTCTTGCACTGTTCAACGACAACTCTCTGTTTTCCTAAGGCTAGTCAGATATCTCATGACCACTCTTTTCCTCCTCACCATATCTAGACACTATAACGTTGATCCAGTATTGTCTTATATAGTTAACGTTCACTCTTTAACGTCCAAGGACATTTTATAACTACCACGAAAATCAAAACATACAATAAATTCATACAAGTTTTACAACATATCATATACTACAAAATAGGGTTAGACTGCTTACTTGGTCGCGGAGAGACGTGTCATCGAGCTGAGTCATAGAGATATACGACTCTTTATCCTAAGAAAAAATCTATATAATTTAAAATCTAGGTGCTCTGATACCAATATGTCACAACCCAAATTTTAAGGGTTCAAAACTCAAATAGAAACTAAAATTGAGAGTGAAAATAAATAAAAATAAAAGTAAATTAATATAAAATAATAAAATGTTGTAAAATTAAAATGAGATTGAGAAAACAACACAACATTAAATATAAAATTAAATTAAATTATAAGACGGTGTTGTTCAAATTTATCCAAACAAAAAAAAAAATTTGTTTGGGATACAATTAAAAAATAATAATAAAAAATTAAAATAAAATAAAATAAAATACAAAAATACTACAACACAAAGACAGACTAACACTACATAACAACCCCATCTGTGAGTTCACAACCTTTGAAGGCTCCTTCATCTCAACGGTAAGTTCTATTACGAACCCATCCAAAATAATCACACCTATGACCGCATCTCCTGACTTTAAACTACTAGTCTAAACATGGTTTCGTCATGAAAGTTTTAGAGATAAATCTACCTTTAATAAAATATTTTTCTCTTAATTTATAATTAGTCATAAAAAGAAATAATTAGGTACAAATTTGGTTTAGAATTCAAAACTTTCAAATCTTACTGTTCCTTAACCAAATTCAAATGGAGATTCTTGAACTCCTAGTACCTTAAATAAAGTTGGTATCCTCTAATAAAACAGGAATTTCTCTTAAGATCATTAAATTCTTATAGACTCCAGGCTCAATATCATTAATACAATTATGTTTTATCTTGAACACGCCAAACATGAAACTAAAGTGCGTTCAATTTAACTCCATTTTATTGCCATCTTGAATGATGTGTAGGGTATATTCTTGATTTAAAAGTTCTTGTGACATGACAGTTCATATTAGTTAAGCTTTTTGCAAAATCACAAGTTAAAAGACAACAACGATGAACCTAGGTCTATTAGTCAATTCAAAGACAATTTCTTTCTCCATCTTATCGATAATAATAGTTCAACTAAATCCATATTATGCAAAGAAACAAGTTTACGACTCATAAAAACAACTACCTAAATTATGTCCTAAAAATTTGAAAACATAAGTTGTAGTTGATAATTACACAAAAATTTCCGTAAATCCATGAATTCGTGTCCAATTAGTCAATCCTAAAGATTGTAACTAGCATATAGTAATTGAAGCTCCACATGAAGTAATTTAAAGTTCCCCTTACCTAACTAAAGTTTATCTCATCTTTAATGAAGCATGAATTGCACTGAAGTTCATGAAATGCTTATAGACTCCAACTCTGAGTACTATTAATGCAATTATGTTTCATATGAGTTTGTCATAAATGAAACTAAGGTGCATTCAATACAACTTTATTTTCTTGTCATACGAGGCAAAATAGAAAAATTAAATCAAACAAACTGATGAACTGAACCGAATCAATCCAACCAAAATTGATTAGTTTGTTTCTTTTGTTGGGTTGTTGGTTTATTTGATAACCCTTGTATATTATAATAATTCAACTTTTCGTTTTATAGCCCTCCAACTACTAAGAGAAAAATATATTTGAGTAGAAGCTAAAAAAATATTGGGTGTTCAAGAAAAGGCATTTAGTTTAGTGGTATGATTCTCACTGGGGGTGCAAGAGGTTTTGAGTTCAATTTTTGAAATGCCCCTATGTCTAAATCTCTTATTATCCAAGGACTTCATATTTGAAATCAACCTAACTTCATATTCGACATTTTATACTTACCACCATGCTCTTAATACTCATAGTCTTTCTTAACATCCCATCCCAAGGCTTCATACATACGTTTCAAGTGGTATAACAAGGGCATTTGGTCTAGTGTATGAAAGACATTTACCAAGTAAATAAATACATTAAAATAACACAAGTGACACATATGTAAACTATGTTATTAATATTTTATTTCTATTACATCTTTCCTTATTTATGAAATAATGAGTGGAGATATTTTTTATTTTCATAATTACTGATGACGGGAGGTTTAGAATTTTTTAATGTAAGAATCGTGGGGATGTAGCTCAGATGGTAGAGCGCTCGCTTCCGATGTGGAAAGTACGGAGATCGATACCTTGCATCTCCAAATGAATCGATCACTAAACTTATGAAATAATGAGCGGAGATATTAGAGCATGGATAGTAGAGCGCTCACTTCTGATGTGGAAAGTACGGGGTTGATATCTTGCATCTCCAAATGAATCGATCACTAAATATATTATTTCTTTTCAATTTTTTCTTATTTACGACATAAAGAGCATGGATAGTTTTTCATATCACTATTATTGATGACGAGACGTTTAGGATTTTGTGACATAAGAATCGTGGGGATGTAGCTCAAATGGTAGACCGCTTGCTTTGCATGCGAGAGTTACGGGGATAGATACCACGCATATCCAAAATAAAACTATCTATTATTAAATATATTATTGAAAATGATTTCTTTTCAATTTTTACTTATTCATGACAGGTTGAGTAGCGATATTTCTTCATTTTCACTATTATTGGTGATGGAAAATTTAGGGTTTTGTGATGCAAGAATTGTGGGGATGTAGCTTCGCTTAGCATGCGAGAGGTACGGCTTAGCATACGAGAGGTACGAGGATCGATACCTCGCATCTCCAAAAGAAACAATTTATTATTAATATTTTATTTCTATTCATTATTTCCTTATTTATGACATAATATGCAGAGATACTTTTTATTTTCACAATTATTGATGAATGAACGTTTAGGGTTTTCTGATGTAAGAATCGCAGGGATGTAGTTCAAATGGTAGAGCATTCATTTCCCATGTGGAAAATACGGGGATCAATACCTTGCATCTCCAATTGAATCGATTACTAAATATATTATTTCTTTTCAATTTTTTCTTATTGAGGACATAATGAGCCGGGATAGTTTTTCATTTTCACTATTACTGATGACGAGATGTTTAAGACTTTGTGACATAAGAATTGTGGGGATATAGCTTAGATGGTAGAGCACTTGCTATGCATGCGAGAGGTACGGGGATCGATACCCTGCATCTCTAGATTTTCTTCATTTTCACTATTATTTATGATGGAGCTTAGGTTTTATGATGCAAGAATTGTGGGGATG
>NW_019268625.1:82792-85547 GCF_002738365.1 Cucurbita moschata | reverse complement strand
ACTATTACTGATGACGAGATGTTTAAGACTTTGTGACATAAGAATTGTGGGGATATAGCTTAGATGGTAGAGCACTTGCTATGCATGCGAGAGGTACGGGGATCGATACCCTGCATCTCTAGATTTTCTTCATTTTCACTATTATTTATGATGGAGCTTAGGTTTTATGATGCAAGAATTGTGGGGATGAATTTAGGGTTTTATGATGCAAGAATTGTGGGGATGTAGCTTATAATGGGAAATTTAGGGTTTTATGATGCAAGAATTGTGGGGATGTAGCTTATAATGGGAAATTTAGGGTATGGGAAATTTAGGGTTTTATGATGCAAGAATTGTGGGGATGTAGCTTATAATGGGAAATTTAGGGTTTTGGAAATTTAGGGTTTTATGATGCAAGAATTGTGGGGATGTAGCTTATAATGGGAAATTTAGGGTTTTATGATGCAAGAATTGTGGGGATGTAGCTTAGATGGTAGAGCTCATTTAGCATAGCTCATTATGAATTTAGGGTTTTATGATGCAAGAATTGTGGGGATGTAGTATGATGGGAAATTTAGGGTTTTATGATGCAAGAATTGTGGGGATGTAGCTTATAATGGGAAATTTAGGGTTTTATGATGCAAGAATTGTGGGGATGTAGCTTAGATGGTAGAGCTCATTTAGCATAGCTCATTTAGCATGCGAGGGGTAAGGGGATATCCCCATCTCCAAAAGAAACTATTTGTTATTAATATTTTACTTCTATTCAACATTTCCTTACTTATGACATAATTAGCAGAGATATTTTTTCATTTTCACTAGAATTGATGACGGGACATTTAGGGTTTTCTGATATAAGTATTGTGGGAATGTAGCTTAGATGGTAGATTGCTTGCTTAGCATGCGAGAGGTACGGGGATCGGATCGATACCCATATCTCCAAAAGAAACTATTCGTTATTAATATTTTATTTCTATTCAATTTTCCTTATTTATGACATAATGAATAGCGTTATTTTTTTATTTTCACTATTATTGATGACGAGATGTTCAGGATTTTGTGACATAAGAATCTTGAGGATATAGCTTAGATGGTAGAGCGTTTGCATCAAATGTGAGAAGTACTGGGATCGATACTATGCATCAACAAAGGAAACGATTACTAAATATATTAGTTCTTTTAAATTTTTCCTTATTTACGACATAATGAGCGGGGATAGTTTTTCATTTTTAATAGCATTGATGATGGGAAGTTTAGAGTTTTTTGATGTAAAATCGTGGGAATGTAGCATGCGAGAGATATGGGGATCGATACCTCGCATCTCCAAAAAAAACTATTCGTTATTACTATTTTATTTCTATTCAATATTTCCTTATTTATGACATAATGAGTAGCAATATTTTTTCATTTTCACTATTATTCATGATGAGACGTTTAGGGTTTTGTGATGTAAAAATTGTGGAGATGTAGCATAGATGGTAGAGCGCTCGCTTTGCATGCGAGTTGTACAGGGATTGATAACCTGCATCTCCAAAAGAAAGTATTTAATTTGTTATTATATTTTTTCATTTTCACAATTATCGATTTCCCGCATCACCAAACCAAACTATTTGTTATTAATATTTTGATATTTTTTTATTTTCACTATTATTGATGATGGGACATTTAGGGTTTTATGATGTAAAAATCATGGGATGTAGCTCAGATGGTATAGCGCTCACTTTGCATGCAAGAGGTACAGGGATCAATACCCCACATCTCCAAAAATAAAACTATCTATTATTAAATATATTATTTCTTTTCAATTTTTCCTTATTTATGACATGTTGGGTAGCAATATTTCTTCATTTTCACTATTATTGATGATGGAAAATTTAGGGTTTTGTGATGCAAAGATTGTGGGGATGTAGCTTAGATGGTAGAGTGCTTGCTTAGCATGCGAGAGGTACGGGGATCGATACCCTGCATCTCCAAACGAGAGAAATTATTTTTTTAAGTATGAGTTAATTTAACATGTTATGTATAAGGTGGGTACGAGAGAAAAAGAAAAGATACTTATATAAGGATTATTATATCATTATGGCTATGCCATTTTTATAGATAAAAGAGAGTAATGTCCCACAAGTAATGTCCCACAAGCACATATAGAGAGAGGACTTATTGTAAGTAAAGAAAGCAATCTAGTAGTTATACTGCTACTTGTGGAGAGGGAATGTGATGAGTTCCTCAAAAGATAAGAGTTTATAGGATGGCGGTAGCGTCCGTCCGATGCATATGACGGAACTTCTTCACAATTGCAATATCTGACCAATGAATATTATTGTCATTTATAGCTTCTATCACCATAATATAAAATTTGGGGTCAAAGCCTATATGGGACTGAAAAGACCATTCACTACACGCTTGTAAATTAAATTATATCTACTACCTCTGAAATTTTCCACGACAAACCTTCCAACAGCTTGCACTTCTTCATCATTGACATCCTTAATTGGAACTAGATTTTAAGGCAAATCTTCTCCACGACTCACTTTGGAACATTTTTATAGATAGTTTCAACAAACTTACTTTGCTCGTGAATACTTTGGAGTTCAATATTTATAGTTGGAGAACGCTATTCAAATTGATATGGTCGAATCTTACAACAAAGTCTAATTGAGCCTCCCTCTATTAGGAGATAGCTTCGAATCAAATTCTTTAGTTTGGACAATGGTTGCATTGTTTTAGTCAAACAACCAAGACTAGTGTATTACCAATAGTATAAACATTTTGTACG
>NW_019268625.1:60909-79692 GCF_002738365.1 Cucurbita moschata | reverse complement strand
GCTCCGTGGTATCCCAGACACATGTAACATGATTTTTCTTGCTCAAATATAGCTTCATTGGTCTTAAAAGTTCACTTTTGAGTAATCTTGGAAGACTTCTTAATTTGCAGCCTCTGGTGAAGATGATCACTCCGAGGTGGGTTTGTTAGTGAAGATGCAATTATATAATAAGGGTTTTATATCAATGGTTCCATTTATATCTATAAATGAAATTTGTGGTGTATTTTTTGGAAATTCAACAATAATCATCTGTTATTTGGTTACCATTCTAAAGAAATTCAACTTTCGACCTTTTGTGAATGCTCAAAGCTATGTGCAAAGTACTGTCGATTATGATCCATAATACTCACCGACTCAAAATTGAGGTTTGTTCATGTTTGAAAATTTGACAAACCAAAAGACAAGATGCTAATTAATATTGTTTGTGATTGTTGTTGTGAATTCTTCATCTTTGAATACATATTTTGGTTGGCTTATGAATTTTTCCATCCTTTAAAAATATTATTTTTTTAGTTCGGGCCTAATTTCATAATAGGCGATTGAATCACAATATTGCAATATTTTAAGTTACTTTTAAGATTAAAGGTCGATGAATAAAGTAATTAGGGCAAGTTCTTTTTATGCATTTTATTTTGATCTAGCACATAAATGCTTCCTAATTATTTTATTTATTTTTTTATGAATTAGGTTAGGAAGATCATTTGAATTATAAATGCTTTAATTCAACAATATTTAATAACTAATCATTTTAATATTTATACTCAAATATACTAACAAGGACTAGTAACACTAGTCTCAATGACTTAAAGAATAAACGCTTTATTAGACTCTATTGTAACACTAGTCTAATAAAGCGTTTATTCTAATGAACAAACGCTTTATTAGACTCTATTGTAAGATTTCACTTCATCAATTTAAGTAGCGTTCAACTACAACTAAAAATATCAAATTCTTAAGTATTCATGAACAAAATCGGCCTAACAATGTCTCTTGGAACTATTTACCAAAGGTGTTAGAATGAGCCGTGTGGAAGGGTTGCCTTTAGATGCTTTAGTACCAATTAAGGATGTCAATATCCTAATAGTGCAGAATGTAGGAAGGTTCGTAGTTGAAAAGAATAACGAGAATAGTGGACATCGTTTCATCTACAAGCATGTAGTGAACGGTCTGGTTGGTATGACTAGAGAACATCATCCTCGCAGAATTTATATTATTGTGATAGAAGTTATAAATAACGATGATATTCCTTGGTCTTTTATTACAAAGGTGCAGAACTTTCTTTTTGTTTATGTGATATATCCATCGCCACCTACTCATAAGCTCTCATCTTTTAAAGAAGTTCTCGAGTTCCTTGTCCACAAGTAGCAATACAACTACTAGAATGCTATCTCTACTTATAATAAGTCCTCTCTCTCTCGAAATATATGTGTGTGTTTGTGGATGTATTACTCTCTTTTATTAATGAAATATGGCATAGTCATAATGATATTATGAGTATCTTTTCTATCCCTCCCTTCCTTATGGCTATATAAAGAATATGAAGATTATAAGTAAAAGTTTGTTACTTTTGAACTTAAAATGCTTATAATTCAATTTATCTTTGTTATCAACAATAATTATCAAACGGTATATAATTTTGTCTAAGTAAGGTCGCTTCTCATTCCCTGTATGATATCATAACACAAAATCGAGCGGAAGGGTTAACCATAAAATGATAACAAAAACCCATTCGTCGAACTAACTATAAAGAAGGGTTGGTTGGAAACCATGTCTATACTTCTTTGCTTTAATCCCAGGTAACTAAAGATATATAAGAACAATAGAATATGGCATGCCTGGTCAAAACATAAAAAATTTCTTGTCATGTTATAGTTAATGAATATGGTATGCACAAAGATCCGACGTCACACTTCATGATTGGAGACCAATACAGTGAGCTATGGTCGTCCATACCGTCCTTTGGTCCAATTATGTCAAGCAAATGTTGCAACAAGCAAAGAGTTTTTAATAAGTTCGCTATTGCAAAGAGTTCGATTTAAGGCACAAATGTCATGTGAAAGGCACACCAATTCAACGAGATTTAAGTAACCATAAATAAGACACATGATACAGCTTGTAAACGAAACGATGTCCATGACTCTTGTTATTTTCTTCCACTACAAACCTTATAGCCTCTTGCACTTTTTTGTCATTGACATCCTTAATTGAAATTAGAATGGAAAGAAACACTTCTCCACAACTCATTATGGAACACCTTTGATAGATAGTTTCAACAGATTTACTTTGCCGAGGAATACTTTAAAATTTGATATTTATAGTTGAACGCTACTTAAATTGATGAAGTGAAATCTTACGACGGAGGTTAATAAATCCTTTGTCTATTACAAGAGAGCTTGGAATTAAATTCTTTATAGTTGGGATAAGGGATGTTTTAGTCAATTGAAGTATACTTTTTAGTTTTAAAATAAATTAATTTTTTAGTTTAAAATAAATTGATTTTTAGTTTTAATTTTAGTCGGAATAAATTAATTTTGATGTGGTGTTATGTATTTTAATAAAATTAATATTAACTTAATCAACAAAAATTTGTATTTTTTTTAAAATTATAATCTAAATTAATAAAAATACCATTGAACTTTGCACTTTATCTAAAAAAAATACTCATAAATTTTTTTTTAAATACGGTTGAATTTTCAAAAAAAAAAAACTTCAAAACTACTCTTTTAACTTTCAAAAGTGTTTAAAAAAAAATAGATGGGGAGAAAATCGAAGGTTATTTTAGGAGAAGGTTTTCAAGATCAGTATAAGATCCTAAAAACATAACAAGAAGTAATATCCTAGCTTAAAGTCGTGATTAAGAACCTACTAGTAGGCTACTTACTAAGTTTTACTCACTCCATGTTTATCATTTTTTTTCAAGTAACTAAGAGTTGGTCGTGGATGAGAGCAGACTTTGGAGTGTGGGCCATGGACTAAGCTCTGTTTTTAATCTAGTACTTTTTGTTCTTCTTTTGAGTCTGCTTCTTATTTTGTGTTTGTAACGAGTATGTATATGTAACACCCCAAAAATGAACGAAATTATCTCCCATAAGAATAAGCCGCTCATGAAAGACCCAAAGGATAGAAAGAAAAAAAATTAAAGGATTAAGCAAGAAAAAAGGACTTAGTCAAGTCACTCGTGTACCCTAACAAGTGATTTCAAGGAATTAAAGGCCTTTTGAAAAGGATTGGAAAGGAAAAAGTAAATCAAAAGGGCAAAAAAGTCATTTTATCAATTATCAAGAATCTTTCTAGATTTGTAATTCCTTATCTAGAAGGAATCTCAAGATTCAAAAAAAAGAGAAAAATGATAAAAAAGCAAGGAGAAATTTGTAGAAAAATTATGGATTTTCCGAGGAAAATAATAATAAAATATTCAAAAAGTGGCAAATTACCAAAATACCCCTGGAAGAATGGATAGTTACAGAAATGCCACTCTAATTAGAATAAGAGCATCTACCGTGACCATCCGAGCAAATTCTTTCGAACTCAAATCTCAACCGTCGGATCTCCTCCAAAATTTGATATGATCTAGAACGAACACGCACGGATCATCACATCCAACGACTAGTATTCAAAGCCAAGGTCGGTAAGGATATGATCGGAGTTGATATCTCCAAAAAATTATCCAGAAAGTTCGATCTCTAAATAACAAAGATTCTGGAGCTCTCAATGACGGTTTAAGCTCCTCCTATAAAGTCTGAAGTAGGAGCAACAATACGGAATAAGAATCGAAAAAGATCGATCCCCCAATCGAAGGCAATAAGCGTTTAGATTGTGGGTCTCCTACTCTCAGATTTCTTTCAAATTTAAGAGCAATCCTCCACCATTTCTCTTCAAACTTATTCCTACCGTTTCTCAACAAGATTACCCACAAGTTCTATGAAGGAATAGAGTGCTGAAAGTGCCTAGAAACCATTCCCCCAATTCAATCAGCCATTGAAGAACTTCAAGAAAAAGTTGAAAATCCAATCTGAGGATACATGATGACTTGTCGAGCCAGAATGATTCCAATAAGTTTCTGCACCTCTAAGGAATGCTTCCATAGAAGACCACGAAGAAAAATAACCTCGAGAGCGTGCCAAATTCAATGTCAACTCCATTGATCACTTATGGTACAACACAACACAGATGAGGGTAACATTTTTTTATTTCTCTATTATATTAGGCCCTTTAGATTATTGGCTTTATAAGATGGAGACATGAAATTTTCTATGTTTGAAATAAATTTGGTTTGATTGTTTTCTGGTTAGCATTGGTACCATCAAAACTTATTTATTTCTTTGAAATGTTTGAGTTTACAATTTACATATATTTTCATTTTTCTACTTTGAAATGTATGACATTTATAAATTTGATAGAGTAACAAAGGGTGGAGTTTTCAATTACATTTATAAAAGTTTTTCATTACTTTTAAATTATAAAATCATTTCAATTACATTTATAAAAGTTTTTGGTTACCTTTTAAATGGAAAGAAATTATTAAGATTTCATTTACATTTATGAAAATTAGTTGTTACTTTTAAATGAAAAAAAAAATTATAATGATTTCATTTATGAAAACGAGTTATTAGTTTTAAATGGAAAGAAATTATAATAATTTCATTTAATTTTCATAAAAATAATTATTTGAATTACAAAATCATTTCAATTATAAGGATTTCATTTAGATTTATAAAACATTTAATTATTTTTAAAATGTTACAAACAGTTTTCATTAACATTTTTTTTTAGTATTACATTTAAATATGTAATATATATATATAATAAAAATGAATTTAAATTATTTTTAATATTTATTTAAAATAATATATTTATATATATATATATATATATATATTTAAATGAATCAGGTAGTTTATAATTTTTTACCATAAATTTTAAAATAAATAAATATTATTTTTTGTGGTCCACGTTTCGGTTCACGTTTTAGTGGTCCGTATCAATTCTTATTTTTATAACTTGATAGCTATTTAAACTCATCACCTCTTAGTATTTTTGACAACACAACACACAGAACATTTGTTTCCTCGATCTAAATCTTTTTTAAAAAGCCTCCATTGTTGCTCTCCAAAGCTTCCAGTTCTCTTTTTTTTTTTTTTATCTTATTCCGGAGAGAGATGTCTATTATTTCATGTGGTGTGTTTCTATGAGATTTCAGACAATTATATTGGTTTGATCCTGAGCCGTGGAAATGATTGAATTTGCTCTTGAACTCGTAAAAAAAAGCGGTGTACCGGTTTGTTCCTGAGCCGTGGAAAAGATTGAGTTTGCTCTTGAACTTGTAAAAAGAGTGGTGTACCGGTTTGATCCAGAGCCGTGGAAAGGATTGAGTTTGCTCTTGAACTCGTAAAAAGAGTGGTGTACCAGTTTGATCCTGAGCCGTGGAAAGGATTGAGTTTGCTCTTTCACTCGTAAAAAGAGCGGTGAAGCGGTTGGGCTCTGATCCGAGGAAAGAGTCGTTTTATTCAAATTCCCAAGAGGTGCTTGGAGTGGAGTAGGTCGAGTTTGACTAAAGTACTATAAACCTACGGTGTTAAATTTTCTAACCCTTTTCCTATTTAAGTTCTAAATTATTGTTAAGTTTTATTGCATGGTATCAAGTTTGATTGTTATTTAAAAAAATAAAATTAATAATTATATTGTTGAAACCCTATTCACCCCTCTAGTGTTGTCATATCCATCTAACATTATCCTTCCACCAATAGGAGCAAAAGGCAAACTATGTGAAACTAGTTTCATGTCATTTATTCAACAATAAGGGTGTTAACATGCATTTAGAAATGAACCCATATTTAAAAAATTTAGATAAAATAGAAAAGAATTGTTATCTCAAAGACAATGATACTATGTGAAACTAGCCTCAAGATGCTTCCTTAACTCTTAAGGGCGGTAAACCAACGGTTCCTTCACCCAAGACTCATGGCCCAACTCCCAACATGGAAGGGATAATCTAGAGAATCATTCCAAGAACCCTAACGGATGGGTTACAAACTCACATTATCAAGCTCGACGACAAACAATGTTGACGGCAAACTTAGGAAGACTACATGAAATTACAAATATATCAATGTAGGATTTTTTAATTTACCGATTTTTAAAATTTTAAATTATGTGAAATTAGTGGCGATTTTTAAAATGTTAAATAATGTGAAATTAGTGGCGAAGAAGAATATTTTAGTGAGCTCTTCCTTTTTATTTAAGATTTTGATATTTAAGAGAAGAGAAAATAAATAAAAATAGGAGACATTTTATAGATTTGGAAGGAGTAAGTGAAAACAAAAAGTGAAAACATAAAAAATAGTTGGTGTTGTTTGTCTAGGGCAACTACTCTTAGTTAAAGGAAAGATATGGAAAACATGGAGTTAGTACAAGCCTCATCGAACTGGTGACCTCTTGATCTGCAGTCAAATGCTCTACCACTAAGCTATGGACCCATTTTGCATGATTTCAACTTTAGTGACCCCTTCTAAGAGTGTCAGTCCAAAAGTGTAAAAAGTGTCTGTCCAAAATAAAAGGGTGACCGGTCAAATTCTCTACCACTGAGCCATAGATCCATTTTGTGGGATTTTAACCTTAGTAACCCCTTAGACATAGTGTCGGTCCAAAAAGTGTAACAAATTTCTATCCTAGATAGAAGGGCCCAACTAGGTTTGAATTGGTGACCTCTTGATCTGCAATCAAATGCTCTAACATTGAGATATGGTCCCATTTTGTATGATCTCAACCTTAGTGACCCCTTCTATAGATTATCGGTCCAAAAGTGACCCTACCGAATCAGCTATGGACCAATTTTGTATAAATTGGTGGATTACCTATCGAGAATTAAACACAGGTCGTTAGATTCAAAGTCGAAAGTGCTAACCACTACACCATAGAACCACTCGTTAAACTTTATTTTGGCAGCGATTTTGATAAGCACCAACAACGTTGGATTTTGCAAAGCTAGAGGTCGTAGTATCCTTACATACTTTCACAAGGTGTTTTCAACTTCTTTTATAGGTAATTGAACTTTTGAGTCCATGCAAATGATTGGTTGGATTAGTATCAGTTTGAGTTTGAGAAGACAGAGGAGAGAAGAAAGACTTTGTTAGAAACTCTCCCATAGGTAATCTCCCAAGGTGTTTTCAACTTCTTTTATAGGTAGAATTTTAAAATCAAACCACAACAAAATTTACTTCTATCTAGCAAAATTATTTTTTGTTTGAAACAAGATTATTCCCTTCTTTTTCTAAAACTAAATTTGACTCTCGAATAGATTTTAATAGTTTTGTTAATTAAATTTTCTTTAAAATTTTTGTACATAGAGTACAATGGAAATAATACTTTTTTTTTTTTTCACAATTTTGTAATTTGTATGGTATTATTCGAGGCTTTTGAATGAAATATGATAATTGATTCTCTGTCCTGGGAAGACTGTTGATGGAATCGATGCAATCGATGCTCCTTTGGATGGGTTGCCAATCAAAGCCCTGATGTTTGATGTTTACCCTTTTGAAGAAAGAGTCACACAATCGAACAACTTGAAACGTCGCGATAACCCTGAGAACTCTAACACACACAGGGAAGGACATGTCGAAGAGTTAGACATTAAGCAAAAGATTATGCTAAAACTCTTCAGCGATCTGACAAAAGACTTCAGGACATCTACACCAAAAATCCATTGTCGTCCAGCGGTCAGGATATCTGGCTTTCATCTAGGAGACTCAGGTTTGATTCCTGGCAATGGAATATTATTTTCTTATTTCATTTTATTTTACAGTTTCTATCTTAGACTAAAAAGACTTTTATGAACTTCGTACCTTTTTTAGAGTTATGTTATAGATATTTTGTTCAATTTCAAATGGTTAATGCGATAATCCAGTCGTTTTCGAGGTCTCTCTTGTTGAACGACGTCATGGTTGAGATGAACAGGTGATTCAATTGGTTAATGCGATAATCTAGTCGTTTTCGAGGTCTCTCTTGTTGAACGACGTCATGGTTGAGATGTGCAGGAGATTCAAATGGTTAATGCGATAATCCAGTCGTTTTCGAGGTCTATCTTGTTGAACGACATCATGGTTGAGATGAGCACTCGAGTGAGTTTGACAAGTTGGGCTGTAGAAAACCACACCTCAAGCCAAATTCATGTGGACTTAACAAACTTAAAATCTAAGAACACAACCCCTTAAATGGAAACCGGGATGCTAAGGAATTAAAAAGCTTTATTTTTTACGTAGAACAATACTTGAAGGTTACTGGAACTTGCTCATAGGACCTAAGAGTTACGTTGGTCGCAAGGCATCTCATGGACGATGGAAAACTATGGTAGCGCTCGAAGGTGAATGGTATAAAAAATGGGTCATGCACCATAAACTCATGGGAAGACTGTTGATGGAATCGATGCAATCGACGCTCCTTTGGATGGGTTGCCAATCAAAGACCTGATGTTTGATGTTTACCCTATTGAAGAAAGAGCCACACGATCGAACAGCTCGAAACGTCGCAATAATTCTGAGAACTCTATCACACACATGAAAGGACGTGTCGAACAGTTAGACATTACCCAAAACATCATAGTAAAACTCTTGAGTGATTAGACTAAAGGCTTTAGGACAACTACACCAAAAATTTATTGTTGTCCAATTTGGATATTTTGCTTTCACCTAGGAGATTCTGGTTTGATTCTCTGAAATTGAATATTATTTTCTTATTTCTTTTTATTTTATAGTTTCATCTTTTGTCACCAATTATATTTAAACTTTACCTCATTTTGAGAGGCACTTTAATGGTCAAGTTCAATAGTATTTTAGATTAAAGACTTTTATGAACATCGTACCTATGTTAGTGTTATGTTATAGATATTTGTTTCAATTTCAACAAGTGGGGTTGAGGTGATTCAAATGGTTAATGTGATCGGTTATTTTCGAGGTCTCTCTTGTTGAACGCCATCGTGGTTGAGATGAGCACCCGAGTGAGTTTGATAAGGAGACTCGAATTTAAACTTTACCTACGTTTGACGGGCACTATAATGGTCAAGTTCAATGGTATTTTACATTAAAACGACTTTTATGAACTTTGTACCTTTGTTAGTGTTACTTTGTCAGGTTTGTGTTACTTTGTACCTTTGTTAGTGTTATGTTATAGACATTTGGTCAAGTTCAAATAGTGGGGTTGAGGTGATTCAAATGGTTAATGTCACTTTATTTGATTCAAATGGTTAATGGGATAATCCAGTTGAATAGTTACAGGTTATTTCCAAGGTCTCTCTTATTGAACGCCAACACAGGGTTGAAATGATTGAGATGAGCACCTGAGTGAGTTTGGCCTTATGACACTTCCTTCAACTCGAAGGGCGGTAAATCAAGGATTCTTTCGCCCAAGACCCATGATCCAACTCCCAACATGGAAATGATAAGCTATAGAATCATTCCAAGAACCTTCGCCCAAGACCCATGATCCAACTCCCAACATGGAAATGATAAGCTATAGAATCATTCCAAGAACCTCAGCCCAAGACCCATGATCCAACTCCCAACATGGAAATGATAAGCTATAGAATCATTCCAAGAACCTCAATGGAAGACCCATGATCCAACTCCCAACATGGAAATGATAAGCTATAGAATCATTCCAAGAACCTCAATGGATGGGTTACAAATTCACATTACCAATCTCGATAACTGGACGTGTCATCGGCGTTAAAAGAATGACCGCATTAGAGCAAGTCATGGGGATAGAAGATCCCGTTGAAGGATGATTGACCAACCGTAATCTTCAGCCCAATGAGCCAAGCTTTTGTAGAAGCAAGAACCCATGTATTAAAGAAATTAACACCTTCTTATACAAAATTTGGATCAACCAAGAGATAAAGTTAGAATTAGATAATGAGATCCAAGATTGAGAAACAAGATTTGGAACCTTTTTCTAAATTGAGTCACTTCACAATCGAAATGACAAAAATATGCTTAGATTTCTATAAGGGGGATTGTCTCAACTTGAGAGATCAATTTCATTGATCACAAATATGCTTTTACATAATAATTTGTGGGTATTTATAGTCTCCCAACAAAAGAAGTTAGTGTTCGTGATTTAATCTCGATCCCTTTAAATCTCCACAGAAGACGAAGTCAATTTGAGCATTACAAACTTTATAAAATTAAAATAATAAATAAAGTTTTCTAACCACTCATGAAATGATGCTTGCAACTTCATCCACTACTTCAACCATGCAAATACTTTTGAATCTCCAAATGGTCTAGACTCAAACGAATAAGCTTGTAACACATGAAATGATGGTTGAACCTAGCCTATCCAATTTTGTAGTTGAAGTATGAATGCTTGTTGAATCTTCTTGGCCTTGGGTAGTGTAATAGGTCCAGTTGGAACACCGTGATTCTTATCATCATCCCCCTCTTCAAAAGGATTCGTCCTCGAATCAGAAAAATCACCACCTACATCAAAAGGACTCAACTCAGTAACATTGAAAGTAGAATGTACACCGTGATTCTTATCATCATCCACTTCTTCAGGATTCGTCCTCGAATAAGAAAAATCATCACCTGCATCAAAAGGACTCAACTTAGCAACATTGAAAGTAGAATCTATTGACGATTCTACGGGAAAAGGACTCAACTTAGCAACATTGAAAGTAGAATCTATTGACGATTCTACGGGAACATCAATTTTATTGTTCCATGCAATAAAATGAAATAGGTGAACATGGATCAAACACGTGACCTTCAAATCTTCAGTCTGTTGCTTTCCCAACTGGGCTATCCCTGCAATCATTAAAAAAGAAAATTCATCGGTAAAGATATTTTCACATTGAGATTTTAAAAAGAAATAATGACTAATTTTTTCTTGAATAGTCAGGTTATGCAAATAGAAACAGGTGCGGTGAACATGGAGATCGAACAGTGACCTTCAAATCTTAAATCTGACACTCTCCAAACTAAGCTATCCCCGCTAACATTAAAAATGAAAGTTTTTAAGTAAAGGTATTTCCGCTAATTAATTGAAATTTTAGAAGAAAAAAAATATCACTAATTTTAGATTGAACAGTTAAATAGTAAAACGTGAACCATGTGTGATGAACGTGGATCAAACACGAGACCTTCAAATCTTCAATCTAACTCTCTCTCAACTGAGCTATCCACACTAACATTAAAAATGAAAATTTATCAGTAAAGGTATTTTCGCTACTTCATTGAAATTTTAAATAAAAATAATCACTAATTTTTAATAAGATATTCAAGTTATCCAACTTGTATAAGGTGCGGTGAACTAGAACCCGTTAGGTATTTCCAATAATTCATTGAGATTTCAGAAAGAAACAATGACTAATTTAAGATTGAATAGTCAGGTTATGCAACTAGAATCAGGTGCCGTGAATGTGGAGATCAAACACGTGACCTTCAAATCTTCAGTCTGACGCTCTCCCAATAGAGCTATCCCCGCTACTATTAAAAATGAAAATTCATAAGTAAAGGTATTTCCGCTAATTCATTATGTTTAAAAAAGAAATAATCACTAATTTTAGATTGAATAAGCAAGTTATGTTTTTAGATTGTATAGTCAGATAATAAACTTGTATTAGGTGCATTGAACGTGGATAAAACACACGTGACCTTCAAATCTTCCGTCTAACAATCTCCCAACTGAGCTACTCTTGCTAACATTAAAAATGAATATTCATCAGTAAAGGTATTGGGTACACTTCTGGAAATTCAACAAAAGGCAATAGTATTAGACCGAGATGCTAGATTTAAATCTTGCTTCTGGAAAATTCAACAAAAGGCATTGGGTACGCAGTTATAGTATGACATTCCACCCATAAACAGATGGTCAAATAGAAATGCTCAAGCAAATATTGGAAGACATGTTGAGGGTATATGTAATAAGTACCTACCCCTTATGAAATTCGCTTATAATAATACTTACCAAGCCACCATACAAATGGCCACATATTAGGTTCTCTATGGACGAAGATTTCGATCCCCTATGTTTTGGGAAAAAGGGGGGCAAACGACAACTATTGGGCCAGAGCTGGTGCAAATTAACAACGCAACAGTCCAGAAGATTAAAGCTAGGATACAAACCGCACAAAGCCGAGAGAAAAGCTATGCAGACTTAAGGCGCAAGGACATGGAATTGTAGGTAGGGGATCATATATTCCTAAAGGTAGCACCCCATGAGAGGGGTGCTCAGGTAGGGTAAAAAGGGGAAGCTAAGCCCTAGGTTTATCTGTCCCTTTGAGATATTAGAAAGGATTGGATCTGTGGCCTATAGAATTGGGCAATGCCCAAACTTGTCTGTAAATAATATCTTTCATGTATCCATACTACAGAAGTATACCCTAGATCGTTCGCACGTACTGGCTCATGAAACTCTCTTCTTGAGAGATGACCTAACGTATAAAGAAGACCCGATTCAAATAATAGACAAGAAAGTCAAATGATTGAGAAACAAGGAAATCTCTCTTGTTAAGGTCCTATGGAAGAATCATAGAGTAGAAGAAGCCACTTGGGAAACAGAAGGCAAATAAGAACCTTGTACCCTGACCTATTTTAGAATAAGCACTTTCGATGACCAAAAGTTTTCAAAGGAGAGGAGAATTTGCAACACTCAAGGTCTCCAATAAGAGACCGTGTATAATCCCTACTAGGTTGTATTTAGAAGCAAAGAACAAGTAAAATTGAAAAAACATTGAGAAAATGTTACTTTTTCTAATTTTTATAAAATTCCCGAATCATTAAATTTTTTATAAAATAAGAATTACAAGATGCTTAAAAAAGGAAGGCTCCGATCCGAGAAGACTTTTTTGGCAGAAGATTCAGAAAAATCAAGAATGAAATTATAGAAATTCTAGAATTTCAATGGTAGTGGAAAACCCGTCTATAAATTATGAATTAGGGTAGACTATTAGGGGCAAGAAGCAAGCTTAATCGAGTACCCAATCGAGAGATGCATGTTTTTTGTCTTGGGGTATTGTGTTCATGGGTTTACCTCGAATTCGAGAACTATAGTCCACTATTCATTTCCAAACTTGTTGCTGCACCTTCTAAATAAGTTTACCCATAAGTTTGGTGAAGGAAAGAGGTCCTCAAAGTGCTAGTAGGTTTTCACACAAATTAGTCCACGTTAGGTTACCCTCTAATGTTTTCCTAAGCTAAAACCTCAATTCCTAAAGCCTAACCCATGACATTATGTATAAACCTAGGTTCATCAATAATTCATGTACCAAGTACCTAGAACTATGTGAATAACATGGTAAATAAGTTGCTAGGATCCATACCAATAAGTAACCATTATCTGCATTACGATGTGTACTAAAAGGCCCCTATTCCTCTTTAGGTAGGATGTCCGGCAATATGTATCATGAGATGGATGTTATGATAGGCCTACCTTTCCCATCAGCTAAACGAGATGTCCTGCACAACGATTTACCAGTAGGATTACATGATTATGACGATACCACTCATGTATTCATGGGGAGAAAATTGAAGGTTATTTTAGGGGAAGGTTTTCAGGATCAGTATATGATACATGACACGATGATCTCTAAGTTCTAAGATCCCGAAAACATAACAAGAAGTAATATCCTAGCTTAAGGTCGCGATTAAGAACCTACTAGTAGGATACTTACTAAGTTTTACTCACTCCATGTTTATCATTTTTTTTCAAGTAACTAAGAGTTGGTCGTGGATGAGAGCGGACTTTGGAGTGTGGGCCATGGACTAACTTCTATTTTTAATCTAGTATTTTTTGTTCTTCTTTTGAGTCTGCTTCTTATTTTGTGTTTGTAACGCATATGTATATGTAACACCCAAAAAATGAAGGAAATTAGCTCCCATAAGAATATGCCACTCATGAAAGACCCAAAGGATAGAAAGGAAAAAAATTAAAGAATTAAGCAAGAACAAAGGACTTAGTCAAGTCACTCGTGTACCTTAACAAGTGATTTCAAGGAGTTAAAGGCCTTTTGAAAAGGATTGGGAAGGAAAAAGTAAATCAAAAGGGCAAAAAAGTCATTTTATCAATTATCAAGAATCTTTCCGGATTTGTAATTCCTTATCTAGAAGGAATCTCAAGATTCAAAATAAGCGAAAAATGATCAAAAAGCGATGAGGAATTTGTAGAAAAATTATGGATTTTTCGAGAAAAATAATAATAAATATTCAGAAAGTGGCAAATTACCAAAATACCCCTAGAAGAATGGATAATTACAGAATAAGAATCGAGAAAGGTCGATCTCGCAATTGAAGGCAATAAGCGTTTAGATTGTGGGTCTCCTACTCTTAGATTTCTTCCAAATTCGAGAGCAATCCGCCACCAATTCTCTTCAAACTTCTAAATAACGAAGAATCTAGAGCTCTCAATGTCGGTTTAAGCTCCTCCTATAAAGTCTGAAGTAGGAGCAACAATACGAAATAAGAATCGAGAAAGGTCGATCCCCCAATCGAAGACCATAAACGTTTAGATTATGGGTCTCCTACTCTCAGATTTCTTTCAAATTCGAGACCAATCCTCCACCATTTCTCTTCAAACATATTCCTACCGTTTCTCAACAAGATTACCGACAAGTTCTATGAAGGAATAGAGTGCTGAAAGTGCCTAGAAACCATTCCCCCAATTCAATCAGCCATTGAAGAACTTCAAGAAAAACTTGAAAATCCAATCCGAGGATACATGATGATTCGTCGAGCAAGAATGATTCCAATCAGTTTCTGCACCTCCAAGAAATTCTTCCATAGAAGACCACGAAGAAAAATAACCTCGAGAGCGTGTCGAATTGAAGGAAATTGGTTTCGAAATTAAATTGGGGATAAGAGTCGAATTCCTATCTACGATCTCTTTTCCTTCAAATTAAGGATTCCTCTAGCTTCAGAGGAGAAAGTTGAGTAAACTTGATGAAGGAATTGAGAGATTAAACATCGTAGAACAAGCTACCCAAGAGATCGAAAATCTGACGTTTCGAGTGAGTTGCATACCGAGAATGATTTTTGGAAATTAAGGTCTTACACTCAAAGACGTTCCTCCAAACCAATTCCTTTAGCCTAAAGAAAGGATATGGAAGAGGTTCAATGAAGAAATAGGGCCTTGAAACCCCTAGAATCAGCTACCCAATAAGAAATCCTTTGTTTTATCTCCAGCGATAAATCAGATTTTGGATGAACTTTGGAAGCGAATATCTTAGGCTACGATCCAAGATAAGGTATCAAATCAAATCCCTAGCCCTTCCTTGTAATACTCATCTTTAAGTTTCACAAAGAAATCGAGGAGAGAAATGCTGTAAATGTGGCTGTACAAGCCTAGTTTCAAATGGTGGCGACGCGAAAAATGCACATCTTCTTCCTGTTCAGAGGAAGAAAACGATGATATGGCCAATTCAACTGTACTGTCCAAGTCAACTCAAAATTTGATATTTTCTCAAGTTTTCTCAATTTTAACCCCATTCTAGACCGATTCTCATAAAAAATCTTATGGTTTCAGAAACTAGACACAATAAGGAGTACGTGGAAGGAAATTTGAAGTAATTCAGATATTGGAAGCTCAAGAATTGACGTCCCAAACGTTGACGACGAGGCGAGTAGCCCCTTGGACTCTTTGTTAAGAAATACTTGTAGGAATTGCTTGGATTTTCATATGAACCCTAAACCAAGTATGAATTAAGTATATATGAAAGAAAAACCCAAAGAACTGTGAGTTAAGACCTTGAACCGATCAAATAGCTTGAGATTTAAGTAACGTTAAAATAACCCACTAATGAGCTCTGCTGCATATCAAATTTTAATATTGAGCATATTATGTTATGTTGAGGTTAGATATGAAATTTGGTGGTCATTGGATGAGGATAAGTAGGTAAACCAAGAAATGGTGTAAAATGACCATAATGCCCCTAAGGTAATTTACCTTCGGTTCATGACCTAGATGACCTTCAAATGCTATGAAATTCATCAGTAGATCTTATTTTATGAAATGTTATATGAATTCTTATCCCAAGAGGTTATATAAGGTAATGAAGTTTGGGAGTTATTGGAAAACTTTAGTTAGCGAAACCAAGATATGGGAGAAAATGCTCATCACGATCCATATGACCTTTGGCATGAAGCACGATGTTTATAAGTTTTGTAGTCAATGTTGCCAATGTTTGCTGCACACAAAAAATGATAGGGATGTTAAATTTTTAAGTCACTTTTGGAAAGTATGGTAGATAAATTGGGTACCAAATTATTGTTTTCAACTGCATGTTATCCTCAGACTCATGCGCAAACTAAGGTAGTTAATAAAATATCAGCAGCATTGCTTAGGGCTATTATTTATAAGAATATTAAGTCATAAATTGGGTAACAAATTATTGTTTTCAACTACATGTCATCTTCAGATTAACGAGCAAACTGAGGTGGTTAATAGAACACTATGAGCATTGCTTAGGGCTATTATTTGTAAGAATATTAAGTCTTGGGACGAATGTTTGCCACTCATTGTTCTCTTTTTGAAGTTGCTTACGGATTTAATCCACGTACGCGTTTTGATTTTCTTTCTATTCATTCTAATATTTTTGTGAGTAAAGCAGCCACAAGTAAGGCAAATGGGATCAAAACATTGCATAAAGAGGGGAAGAAGACAATTGAGAAACAAAATTTCAATGTTGCTTCAAGAATTAACAAAGGACGGAATGAAATCATTGGAATGAAATCATTTTTCAAACGAGTAACTGGGTTTGGATACATTTTCGCAAGGAGTGATTCCCATCTCAAAGGAAGACAAAGTTACATCCAAAAGGGAATGACCCTTATCAAGTCCTTGAAAGAATTAATAACAATGCATATAAAATGATCTTCTAGGAGAATTTTCAGCACATTCTACTTTCAATGTTGCTGACTTGAGTCCTTTTGATGTAGGTGATGATTTTCTGATTCGAGGACGAATCCTTTTGAAGAGGGGGAATATGATAAGGATCACGGTGTTCCGAATGTTTCAACTGGACCTTTTACACGATCCAAGGCCAAGAAGATTCAACAAGCATTCATTCTTCATCTACAAAATTGGATAGGCTCGGTTCAACTATTATTTCATGTGTTACAAGCTTATTAGATTGAGGAAGGACCATTTGGAGCTTCAGAAGTGAATATTTACATAGTTGAAGGAGCAAATGAAGTTACAAGCATCATTACATGAGTTGTTAGAAAACTTTATTTATTTTTAATTTTATAAAGTTTGTAATGGTAGAATTGTGAAATTGACTTCGTTTTTTTTTTTTTTTGGAGATTTGAGGAGATCGAGATTAAATCTCAGCCACTAACTTCTTTTGTGAAAGACTATAAATACCGGTAAAAATCAGATTTGTGAGGAATGAAATTGATCTCTCAAGTTGAGAAGTTCCTTTTCGAAATCCAAGCATTGTGTGTGAGCCATGCAGTCACGCTTTGACATTGTGTGGTTGAGTGAAATTCTCAATCTTCTACTTATTTTTGGGATTTCATTTCTCCCTATTCATTGTAATTTATCCTGATACAAACAAGTTTATTCTTGTAGGGAATGTATTAAGCACATGGATTTATTAATTACGGTGAACTTTTGTATAAAACGAAGTAAATACAAATGGAGTAACATGAGATAGAAGTAAACATAGTAATAAAAAGAAATTACATAAACTTAAAGGAAGTTAATCCCATTTTACAATATACATATTAACAATTGTATACAAATAATAATTAAATTTATGAGTAGAAGTTTGGATGGAGTTTTATTGAATAGGTAATCTTAAATTATATCTAAATATATATAAGGTTTTTTTTCTTTTTATATACATTTAGGAGAACAAAACAAAGATTCAAGAAGATGTCATTCATGCCATGTTTTAATTTTTATTCTTTCTTATTTTTCAAAGATTAAAAAAAAAAATAGTTATCCTCTCTCAAATATGGTTCGTTATTTGATTTTTTTTCTTGAGTGAATTTTAAGTGAAACACATTCTCTACCCAAGTAATTGCAAGATGCAAGCTTCACACTAAGAGGAATCAAAGTCCTAAGTATCAACGTTCTTAAGTGTCAATTTTTATTCTCCATCTCAATATAAATTAAACTTATTTTCATGAAGATATCTATTTATAAAAGCAAAATATCTCAGAGTCACAAAAAAAAACAAAGAGATATAGATATGAGAAATAAATATGATACCAAATAGATATGGTAACATGTCATTCATAGGACATCGATATGACAATGATACATTAATTAAAAAGAATACGGAATTAATATTAACTTAATCAACAAAAATTTGTATTTTTCTGTTAATCTAAATTAATAAAAACTACCATTAAACTTTGCAATTTATCTATAAAAAAATAATCATAATTATTTTTTTAAAAAAATACCGTTGAATTTAAAAAAAAAAAAAAAAACTTTCAAAAGTGTTTAAAAAAAGATAGATGGGGAGAAAATTGAAGGTTATTTTAGGGGAAGGTTTTCAAGCGATTAAGAACCCACTAGTAAGCTACTTACTAAGTTTTACTCACTCCATGTTTATCATTTGTTTTCAAGTAACTAAGAGTTGGTCATGGATGAGAGCGAACTTTGGAGTGTGGGCCATGGACTAAGCTCTGTTTTTAATCGAGTATTTTTTGTTCTTCTTTTGAGTTTGCTTCTTATTTTGTGTTTGTAACGAGTATGTATATGTAACACCCAAAAAATGAAGGAAATTATCTCCCATAAGAATAAGCCACTCATGAAAGACCCAAAGGATAGAAAGGAAAAAAA
>NW_019268625.1:59739-60825 GCF_002738365.1 Cucurbita moschata | reverse complement strand
CAAAAAAAAAAAACTTTCAAAAGTGTTTAAAAAAAGATAGATGGGGAGAAAATTGAAGGTTATTTTAGGGGAAGGTTTTCAAGCGATTAAGAACCCACTAGTAAGCTACTTACTAAGTTTTACTCACTCCATGTTTATCATTTGTTTTCAAGTAACTAAGAGTTGGTCATGGATGAGAGCGAACTTTGGAGTGTGGGCCATGGACTAAGCTCTGTTTTTAATCGAGTATTTTTTGTTCTTCTTTTGAGTTTGCTTCTTATTTTGTGTTTGTAACGAGTATGTATATGTAACACCCAAAAAATGAAGGAAATTATCTCCCATAAGAATAAGCCACTCATGAAAGACCCAAAGGATAGAAAGGAAAAAAATTAAAGGATTAAGCAAGAAAAAAGGACTTAGTCAAGTCACTCGTGTACCCTAACAAGTGATTTCAAGAAGTTAAAGGCCTTTTGAAAAGGATTGGAAAGGAAAAAGTAAATCAAAAGGGCAAAAAAGTCATTTTATCAATTATCAAGAATCTTTCCAGATTTGTAATTCCTTATCTAGAAGGAATCTCAAGATTCAAAAAAAAGGGAAAAATGATAAAAAAGGGATGAGAAATTTGTAGAAAAATTATGGATTTTTCGAGAAAAATAATAATAAAATATTCGGAAAGTGGCAAATTACCAAAATACCCCTTGAAGAATGGATAATTACAGAAATGCCACTCTAATTAGAATAAGAGCATCTACCGTGACCATCCGAGCAAAATCTTTCGAACTCAAATCTCAACCGTCGGATCTCCTCCAAAATTTGATATGATCTAGAGCGAACAAGCACGGATGATCACATCCAACGACTAGTATTCAAAGCCAAGGTCGGTAAGGATATGATAGGAGTTGATATCTCCAAAAAATTATCCAAAAAGTTCGATCTCTAAATAACGAAGATTCTGGAGCTCTCAATGTCGGTTTAAGCTCCTCCTATAAAGTCTGAAGTAGGAGCAACAATACGGAATAAGAATCGAGAAAGATCGATCCCCCAATCGAAGGCAATAAGCGTTTAGATTGTGGGTCTCCTACTCTCAGATTTCTTCCAAATTCGAGA
>NW_019268625.1:57955-59729 GCF_002738365.1 Cucurbita moschata | reverse complement strand
TTTTATTCTCCATCTCAATATAAATTAAACTTATTTTCATGAAGATATCTATTTATAAAAGCAAAATATCTCAGAGTCACAAAAAAAAACAAAGAGATATAGATATGAGAAATAAATATGATACCAAATAGATATGGTAACATGTCATTCATAGGACATCGATATGACAATGATACATTAATTAAAAAGAATACGGAATTAATATTAACTTAATCAACAAAAATTTGTATTTTTCTGTTAATCTAAATTAATAAAAACTACCATTAAACTTTGCAATTTATCTATAAAAAAATAATCATAATTATTTTTTTAAAAAAATACCGTTGAATTTAAAAAAAAAAAAAAAAACTTTCAAAAGTGTTTAAAAAAAGATAGATGGGGAGAAAATTGAAGGTTATTTTAGGGGAAGGTTTTCAAGCGATTAAGAACCCACTAGTAAGCTACTTACTAAGTTTTACTCACTCCATGTTTATCATTTGTTTTCAAGTAACTAAGAGTTGGTCATGGATGAGAGCGAACTTTGGAGTGTGGGCCATGGACTAAGCTCTGTTTTTAATCGAGTATTTTTTGTTCTTCTTTTGAGTTTGCTTCTTATTTTGTGTTTGTAACGAGTATGTATATGTAACACCCAAAAAATGAAGGAAATTATCTCCCATAAGAATAAGCCACTCATGAAAGACCCAAAGGATAGAAAGGAAAAAAATTAAAGGATTAAGCAAGAAAAAAGGACTTAGTCAAGTCACTCGTGTACCCTAACAAGTGATTTCAAGAAGTTAAAGGCCTTTTGAAAAGGATTGGAAAGGAAAAAGTAAATCAAAAGGGCAAAAAAGTCATTTTATCAATTATCAAGAATCTTTCCAGATTTGTAATTCCTTATCTAGAAGGAATCTCAAGATTCAAAAAAAAGGGAAAAATGATAAAAAAGGGATGAGAAATTTGTAGAAAAATTATGGATTTTTCGAGAAAAATAATAATAAAATATTCGGAAAGTGGCAAATTACCAAAATACCCCTTGAAGAATGGATAATTACAGAAATGCCACTCTAATTAGAATAAGAGCATCTACCGTGACCATCCGAGCAAAATCTTTCGAACTCAAATCTCAACCGTCGGATCTCCTCCAAAATTTGATATGATCTAGAGCGAACAAGCACGGATGATCACATCCAACGACTAGTATTCAAAGCCAAGGTCGGTAAGGATATGATAGGAGTTGATATCTCCAAAAAATTATCCAAAAAGTTCGATCTCTAAATAACGAAGATTCTGGAGCTCTCAATGTCGGTTTAAGCTCCTCCTATAAAGTCTGAAGTAGGAGCAACAATACGGAATAAGAATCGAGAAAGATCGATCCCCCAATCGAAGGCAATAAGCGTTTAGATTGTGGGTCTCCTACTCTCAGATTTCTTCCAAATTCGAGAGCAATCCTCCACCATTTCTCTTCAAACTTATTCCTACCGTTTGTCAACAAGATTACCTACAAGTTCTATGAAGGAATAGAGTGCTAAAAGTGCCTAGAAACCATTCCCTCAATTCAATCAGCCATTGAAGAACTTCAAGAAAAACTTGAAGATCCAATCTGAGGATACATGATGACTCGTCGAGCAAGAATGATTCCAATCAATTTCTCACCTCAAAGGAATGCTTCCATAGAAGACCACGAAGAAAAATAACCTCGAGAGCCTGCCAATTGTAGGAAATAGGTTTCGAAATTAAATTGGGGATAAGACTCAAAATTCCTATCTACGATCTCTTTTCCTTCAATTAAGGATTC
>NW_019268625.1:51479-56179 GCF_002738365.1 Cucurbita moschata | reverse complement strand
TTAAGGTTTTAGGCAGATTGTTATAATTCTAATTTTTAACTAAAAAAAAATTAGTCTCGTTGTCACGCTTAAAACTACCCTATAGGTATAATCGACCTATTATCTTATGGCTTTTTTGCCTTAATCTTTTGATGATAACAAACCTACTTTCAATTATTAACAATTCTCAGTATTTTTTTTCCACAGTGTAAGGTTGGGAACAACGATTTTAACGTCTTTTTTGGTTCACTCAAATTAGAGATAAAATAAAGAAGTTCTAGTCAAAACAAATACACGACGTGATGATGTGGTGGCAAAATTGACATCATGGACCAATCAAATTCAAAACAAGATACCTGACGTGATGATATGATTACAAAATTGATGATGTGGTGACAAAATTGACATCATGAACCAGCGACAAAATTGACATCATAGACCAATCGAAATATGACATTTATAAATTTGGAAGAGTAACAAATGGTAGAGTTTTCAATTACATTTATAAAAGTTTTTCTTTACTTTTAAATAATAAAATCATTTCAATTATATTTATAAAAGTTTTCGGTTACCTTTTAAATGGAAAGAAATTATAAAGATTTCATTTACATTTATGAAAACTAGGTAAACTAGGTGTTACTTTTAAATGAAAAAAAAAATTATAATGATTTCATTTATGAAAATGAGTTATTACTTTTAAATGAAAAGAAATTATAATGATTTCATTTAGTTTTCATAAATATAATTATTTGAATTACAAAATCATTTAAGTTATAAGGATTTCATTTAGATTTATAAAACTTTTAATTATTTTTAAAATGTTCATTAACATTTTTTTACAGTATTACATTTAAATATGTTATATATATATATATATATATATATAATAAAAATGAATTTAAAATGTTTTTAATATTTATTTATTTAAAATCATATATATATATATATATATTTAAATGAAACATGTGTTCTATAATTTTTTACGATAAATTTTAAAATAAATAAATATTATTTTTCGTGGTTCATGTTTCGGTTCACGTTTTAGTGGTCCATATCAGTTTTAGTAGTCCGTATCAATTCCTATTTTTACAACTTGATCGATATTTAAACTCATCATCTCTTAGTATTTTTCACAACACAACACAGCACACAGAACATTTGTTTCCTCGATCTAAATTTTTTTTTAAAAAGCCTCCATTGTTTCTCTCCAAAGCTTCCAATTCTATTTTTTTTATCTTATTCGAGAGATGTCTATTATTTCAGAGTGTTGTGGTGTGTTTCTATAAGATTTCAGACAATTGTATTGGTTTGATCCTGAGCCATGAAAAGGATTGAGTTTGCTCTTGAACTCGTAAAAAGAGCGGTGTACCGGTTTGATCTTGAGTCGCGGAAAGGATTGAGTTTGCCCTTGAACTCGTAAAAAGAGGGGTGTACCGATTTGATCCTGAGCCTGAGTTTGCTCTTGAACTCGTAAAAAGAACGGTGTATTGGTTTGATCCTGAGCTGTGGAAAGGATTGAGTTTGCTCTTGAACTCGTAAAAAGAGCGGTGTACCGGTTTGATCCTGAGCCGTGGAAATGATTGAGTTTGCTCTTGCACTCGTAAAAAGAGCGGTGTAGCGGTTGGGCTTTGATTCGAGGAAAGAGTCAGAAAGTTTTATTCAAATTTCCAAGAGGTGCTTGGGGAGTGGAGTAGGTCGAGTTTGACTGAACCACTATAAAATTACGGTGTTATATTTTCTAACCCTTTTCCTATTTAAGTTCTAAATTATTGTTAAGTTTTATTGCATGGTATCAAGTTTGAAATAATTACATTGTTGAAACCCTATTCACCCCCCTCTAGGGTTGTCATATCGATCCAACATTATCCTTCCACCAATAGGAGCAAAAGACAACGTTACTATGTGAAACTAGTTTCATGTCATTTATTCAATAAGAAGGGTGTTAGCATGCATTTGAAAATGAACCCATATTTAAAAAATTTAGATAAAATAGAAAAGAATTGTTATCTCAAAGACAATGATACTATGTGAAACTAGCCTCAAGATGCTTCTTTAACTCTTAGGGGCGGTAAACCAACGGTTCCTTCACTCAAGAACCATGGCCCAACTCCCAACATGGAAGGGATAATCTAGAGAATAATTCCAAGAACCCTAACGGATGGGTTACAAACTCACATTATCAAGCTCGACGACAAACAATGTCGCCGGCAAACTTAGGAAGACTACATGAAATTACAAATATATCAATGTAGGATTTTTTAATTTACCGATTTTTAAAATGTTAAATTATGTGAAATTAGTGGCAAAGAAGAATATTTTAGAGAGCTCTTCCTTTTTATTTAAGATTTTGATATTTAAGAAAAGAGAAAATGAATAAAAGTAGGAGACATTTTATAGAGTAAGTGAAAACAAAAAGGGAGTCATGACCCATTTTTGGTGGGTTCTGGAAGTACGGATTGCAAGTTAAAAGAGGTTGAAAACAAAGTAAAATGTTAACTACTCTTAGTTACATGAAAGATATGGGTAAAATGATTTCTCGAAATAAAAAAAAAATTAAAATATAATGAACATATATATTTACATTATATTCAAAGTTATTTACAAAGAATTAAAATATAATGAACATATATATTTACATTATATTCAAAGTTATTTACTTATATTCAAAATAGAGTTTATAGGTTCATAGTACCAAATAAGGGAAATGTTGAAAAAAATCATTTTAAAACATAAAAAATAGTTGGTGTTGTTTGTCTAGGGTAACTACTCTTAGTTACATGAAAGATATGGATACCACACTCTTTTCTTAATGTACATGGAATCGGTAATTATTCTTATTTCTTTTCCCTTTAGACACTCGGTGGTCGGGAGTAAATCGAACAAAGTGTCTGTCCAAAATAAAAGGACCCAACCAGATTGTCAAATGCTCTACCACTGAGCTATGGACCCATTTTGCATAATTTCAACTTTAGTGACCCATTCTACAGAGTGTTAGTCCAAAATAAAAGGGTGACCGGTCAAATTCTCTACCACTGAGCCATGGATCCATTTTGTAGGATTTTAACCTTAGTGGCCCCTTAGACATAGTGTCGGTCCAAAAAGTGTAACAAATTTCTATCTTAGATAGAAGGGCCCAACTAGGTTTGAATTGGTAACCTCTTGATCTGCAATCAAATGCTCTAAAAATTATGGGAAGACCATTGATGGAATTGAAGCAATTGATGCTCCCCTGTACGGGTTTCCAATCAAAGACCTAATGTTTGATGTTGGCTCTTTTGAAGAAAGAGCCACGTGATCGAACAACAAGAAACGTGGCGGTATCTCTGAGAACTCTATCACACACATAAAAAAAACGTGTCGAAGAGTTAGACATTACACAGAAGATCTGGCTTTCATCGAGGAGACCCGAGTTTGATAATTTTATTTTCTTATTTCTTTTATTTTATAGTTTCATCTTTTGTCACCAATTATATTTAAACTTTGCCTAGGTTTGAGAAGCACTATAATGGATGAGTTCAATAGTATCTTAAATTCAAATGACTTTTATGAACTTGGTTTGAGAGGCACTATAATGGTCAAGTTCAATAGTATCTTAGATTAAAAAGACTTTTATGAACTTTGAACCTTTAATAATGTTATGTCATAGATATTTGGTTCAATTTCAACAAGTGAGGTTGAGGTCATTCAAATGGTTAATGTGATAATTCGGTCATTTCCAAGGTCTCCTTTGTTGAATGCCATCATGGTTGAGATGACTGAGATGAGCACCAGAGTGAGTTTGACAAGGAGGGTCGTAGAAACCCACACCCCAAGCCAAGCTCATGTTGGGCTTAACAAACTAAAAATCCAAAAACACAAACCCTTAAATGGGAACCAGGATGCTAAGGAATTGAAAAAACTTTATTTTTTACGTTGAACAATACTTGAAGGTTACAGGAACTTGCTCATAGGACCTAAGAGTTACGTTGGCCACAATGCATCTGATGGACGGTGGCGCTCGAAGGTGGATGATATAAAAAATGGGTCATGCACCATAAACTCATGGGAAGACCGTTGATGGAATCGATGCAATCGACGCTCCCCTTGATGGGTTGCCAATTAAAGACTTGACGTTTGATGTTGACTCTTTTGAAGAAAAAGCCACACGATCGAACACCTCGAAATGTCGCGGTAGCTCTAAGAACTCTATCATACGACCTGAGAGTTGAGGGCTACAGGAACTTTCTCATACGACCTGAGAGTTATGTTAGCCGCAATGCATCTCATGGACGATGCAAAACTATGGTAGTGCTCGAAGGTGAATGGTATAAAAAATGGGTCATGCACCATAAACTCATGGGAGGATCGTTGATGGAATCGATGCAATCGACGCTCCCCTGGATGGGTTACCAATCAAAGTCCGAAAATTTGATATTGACTCTTTTGAAGAAAGAGCCACACAATCGAACAGCTCGAAACGTTGCGGTAGCCCTGAGAACTCTAACACACACAGGGAAGGACGTGTCGAAGAGTTAGACATTAAGAAAAAAATCATGCTAAAACTCTTCAGCGATCTGACAAAGGACTTTAGGACATCTACACCAAAAATCCATTGTCGTCCAGCGGTCAGGTTATCTGGCTTTCACCCAAGTGACTCGAGTTCCATTCTCGTTAATGGAATATTATTTTCTTATTTCATTTTATTTTACAGTTTCTATCTTAGACTAAAAAGACTTTTATGA
>NW_019268625.1:40310-49612 GCF_002738365.1 Cucurbita moschata | reverse complement strand
AAACTAGAATTAGATAATGAGATCCAAGATTGAGAAACAAGATTTGGAATCTTTTTCTAAATTGAGTCACTTCACAATCAAACTTGATCAAGGCTTGATTGAATGACTCAGATCAATCTAACACAAGAATTGCATGAAACTTAGAAATGACAAAGATAGGCTCAGATTTCTATAAGGGGGATCGTCTCAACTTGAGAGATCAATTTCATTGATCACAAATATGCTTTTACATAATAATTTGTGAGTATTTATAGTCTCCCAATAAAAGAAGTTAGTGGCGGTGATTTAATCTCGATCCCTTTAAATCTACAGAGAAGACGAAGTCAATTTGAGCATTACAAACTTTATGAAATTAAAATAATAAATAAAGTTTTCAACCACTCATGAAATGATGCCTGCAACTCCATCCACTACTTCAACCGTCCAAATATTTACTTTTGAATCTCCAAATGGTCTTGACTCAAACGAATCAGCTTGTAATACATGAAATGATGGTTGAACCTAGCCTATCCAATTTTGTAGATGAAGTATGAATGCTTGTTGAATCATCTTGGTCGTGGGTTATGTAATAGGTCTAGTTAGAACACCGTGATTCTTATCATCATCCCCCTCTTCAAAAGGATTCGTCCTCGAATAAGAAAAATCATCACCTACATCAAAAGGACTCAACTCAGCAACATTGAAAGTAGAATGTTCACCGTGATTCTTATCATCATCCCCCTCTTCAGGATTCGTCCTCGAATCAGAAAAATCATCACCTACATCAAAAGGACTCAACTTAGCACCATTGAAAGTAGAATGTATTGACGATTCTACCAGAACATCAATCTTATTGTTCCATGCAATAAAATGAGTCATTTTACTAAATATCTTATAGAGCATTTATAGTCAAATAAACAATTCTTAAAGAGCATTTATAGTCAAATAAACAATTCTTAAAGAGCATTTATAGTCAAATAAAGAATTAGGAATCCACCTATCTTTATATCTACAGACCCACTCCCACTCCAAATTCAGCTATCCACGCTAACATTAAAATAAAAATTCATCCGTTAATCCCATTTTACATAAACTACATAAATACAAATGGAGTAACATGAGATAGAAGTAAATACATGAGATAGAAGTAAACATAGTAATAAAAAGAAACTACATAAACTTAAAAGGAAGTTAATCCCATTTTACAATATAAATATTGTTCAATTGTAGCAGAAGTAGTTTTGAAAACTAGCCACTCGAGATCAATCTATGTTTGGAAAACTAAAATAAAGAAAAATAAATAAATAAAAATATTTTTCAAAAACTTAGTTTGGTGTGAAATTTTGCTTAAAATTCAAATATTTTCATTTTTTTTAATTTTTTTTTATAAAAGGATAAAACACATAATTTTGAAAAAAAAAAAACAAAATAGTTATCAAATGGGCCTAATTTTTAACATATCTATCCCAAAGGGATGCACGGGCTCTAGTGGCAATGCTGCTTCAACTATGTGATAGACCATGTAAAGTTAACATGACAATAATAGTAGGTTCTAAAGCACAAAAATATGTGGATAAATTTCATATATTGAGGTTGGATAAATTTCATATATTGAGGTGCGGAAAACATATACACACGGGCAACTAAAAATGATAGAACCACTATAAGGGCATTTGGTCAAGTGGTATGATTTTTTTTTTTTTTTACAAATTAGGTGGAATGAACAAACAAAAATAATGAGTTTAAAATTACCAAACAAAATATCAATTTTCAAATGGAATGAAGACATAAGACCATTCGAAAAAAGAAAAGGACAAAAGAAAAATATTAAATACATTTTCAACTAATGCATTTGGTTGAGAGATATTATGGCCAATATAAGAAAAATATGGCATTAACTAATTTTCATGGACACATATGGATCCTTAGCATAGTAAAATGACTATTATTATTAGTATCAAACCAATAACAATTCAAATCAGCTAAATCTTCCAATTGATAATTAGGCCAGAGAAAGAACTTGAATTTATTTTTATATCTATCAACATGTTTGCAACTTTTATCTAGAACTTGATCACAAGTTTTTCTTATTTGCATTGTAAAATTATGTATTTCTATGGATATCATTTCTATTTCTAGAATTGAAACAAAAACATGTAGATAAATTTCCAATATTGAGGCGCATAAAAGATATGGACCAGCAACTAAAAATGATAGATCCACTACAAGGCATTTGGTCTAGTGGTATGATTCTCGCTTCGGGTGCGAGAGGTCTTGAGTTTGATTCTCAAAATGCCCCAATAATTATATCAAATTGAAGCATGCTTAGATGGATATTTGGAAAGAAAAAAAAAGAGGAAGCTATATTTAATTATAATTTACAAGTCTTTATAACATGTTAATTGAAGAGAGCCAACAAAGAAAATTTGTGTATGTATGATTCTCTTCAAATCTTGGAAACTATGAGGATTCCTCTCCTTTCTTGACATAAAGAATTACTTTTTTGGGACATGGACCATAAACAGTCATCTACTCTTACTCCTACTCCCTTCTCTAAGAATCAACATAGCATAATCATTCCATTAAGGTCGAGGTAGTTTTGTAAAAGAAGATGAGGGTACCACTTTCTATTGCAGAATTTCTATGTGAATAGAGAATGAACCATATTCTTGGGAGATAATATAGAGCCTCGAGCCTAACATCAAAGGCATTACACAAATTTTTCTAAGATATTTTTTCTAGGAACTCTTTGTTATGTTGTCCGCTGAAGGTTTCAGGAAAGGGACACAGATTCTCGATTGCACTGATCTCCCAATAGAAGTTTTACCTAGGTCATCTATCGTCACACCCCTTTTAAGGAAGATGCGCCCAAATAACCAGTGAACAATAACATTTAAAGAAGTTTCAGAGAGTGAGAAGAGGATTGTGATTGAAGTTGCCCTAAGTAAAACTTCTTTAAATGTCTTAGCCAATCATGACCTCATAATGAGGAGTTTCCTCGACAACAATAACATATGGACAACAAATGTCTTAGTCAATTGTGACGGTCATGATTGCTCAAGGCGTGTCGCCCAAATAATCGGTAAACAATAACATTGCCCAAATAACCGCCTTGGACAACAAATCGTTTACAAGAATGGCTAAGACATGCAACATGCAACCGCAGGCAACACGCTTTGGGCAATCATGACTATTACATCTGCCCCCACACAATTTATTGGATGAGGCTGACTTTAGGTCTCTCGATGCGCTTCCAGCTGATCTCATAATGAGGAGTCTCTTCCAACCTACTAGGTGCTGTTGAAAATCACTTCTCGGTTTGTTGAGTCTTCATGTCTTCTCTGTTCGTGTCTTTCCTACTTTCTTCACTTGAAAATTTTTCTTATTTGTATGACGTCATACCACCTGCTTCTTTTTTATGTCTTCTTGGTCGAAATAATAACGTTTCAAGTTACTAACATGGACAACAAGGTTAGTCCGCATCCATAAGAGCAATTGGATTCTATATGATGTCTTCATAATCTTATGGATAACTTTAACTAGTCCATAGTATTTTCACACCAGTTTTTGGTTCTTGTTGCTTTGAACTCGAAGTTTAACTGAACTTAACTTATATGAACTCTTTATTTTTCTTGAAATTATTGTGGTTGACCCTTCTGACTGACCCTTCTCTTCATCCGTCTAGATGATATTTCTGTGTGAACATGTGTTGCTTCAGTGGTTTGTTTCTGTCTCCCTTCTTCAGTATCTGACCTTGTTTTTGTCTCTTCTTGTGGGGATAAATCCATTATCTGACCTTGTTTTGCGTCGTGGTGTTCATGTAGTGGCAACAAGGTTTCTATTGAGGTTGGCTCACTCGAGCTCCCCTTTTCAATTACAACAGTAGCAGCAAGCGTAGATTCATCATGGCTATGATTCTTTCTCAACTGTAGTATCGACATCATTTTCAACCCTATTGGTTGATGGATGTTTTTCTGAATGATCATCGGGTTAGACTCCATTATTACTAGACATTTCGCTAGGGGCATGTAAATGACTTTGTGTTTCAGCAGGATGTTCATTCCTGACACGACGTCAAAGTCATCCATTTCAACTATCACTAAACAATTTACCTAGTCCAAGCCTCCAGCTTGATTAGAGTTCTCATTGTGACTTGTAAGACAAGCAAAGCTTCCAATTTGACGGCGTTCTTCTTTCCTGTATCTTGATGCCAAAGGATGTTAAAATATTTTGCATCGGTCTCCATCATGAGTTGTGGGTGGCTCTAGAGTTGACAATGGTGTTCCTTACTACTTTGTGCTTTACCAAAACCTCAACATACATAATATATATATATATATTCATTTAACTATAACACATATGGTCCATGAAAGAATTGTAACTCTTATGCTCATTAATATTATAATGGCTACTACTTAAATTATAACCTAAAGTTGGAAATTGATGTCCAATTAGCCAACCCTAAATTTGTAATCATTGTGGAGTGATTGAAATTACAATGGAAGTAATTTAAACTCTTAGTACCTTAAAGGAAGTTGGTCTCTTCTAATAAAACACGAAGTTCTCTTTAATATCATTAATACAATTATGCTAGACATGAAACTAAAACTGCGTTCAATTTAACTCCATTTTAATGTCATCTTGAATGACGTGTAGGATATATTCTTGATTTACCTTGATATTTCATATTAGTTAAGCTTTTTGCAAAATCACAATTAGACGACAACAAAGATGAACTTGGGTTTGTTTATTATTTTAAAGAAAATTTATTTCTCCATTTTATTCCTAATAACTCTTGCAACTAAATTCATATTATGCTAAGAAAAATGTTTTACTCGCAAGAAGTAAAATATGCAACTTTAACTAAAATTTTATCTAAACAAATTTTATTGCCATACAACATAAATGACAATTATAGCCTTCAAACAAAAACTAGAGTAGTTGTGGTGAACGGGATAGAAACTCTAGTGTTCATCCATAATATACAACCACTACCTAAATTATGACCTAAAATTTTGAAAACATAAATTATAGTTGAAAATTACATAAAACAATCCCCTAAATCCAAGAACTCGTGTTCAATTAGTAAATCCTAAAGATAGTAGCTAACATAGAGTAATTGAAGCTCCACATGAAGTAATTTAAAGTTCCAGTTACTTAACTAAAGTTTATCTCGTCTTTAATGAAGCATGAGTTGCACTTAAGTTCATGAAATGTTTATAGACTCCAACTCTTAGTACTATTAATGCAATTATATTTCATATGAGTTTGTCATAAATCAAACTATGGTACATTCAATACAACTTCATTTTCTTGTCATACGAAGCAAAATAGAAGAATTAAATCAAACAAACTGATGAACTGAGTCGAATAAATCCAACCCAACCCAAACTGATTAGTTTGATTCATTTCTTGGGTTGTAGTTTATTCGATAACACTTGCATATTAGAACAATTCAATATTACATGCCTTACTTACAAGTAAAATACTAGATCATAACTTTTTGTTTTATAGTCCAACAACCGCTCAAGAAAATAGATTTCAAACTTGAGAGAAAAAAATATATTGAGTAGGAGTTAAAAATGTTGCATTATTTTCAGAAAGGGCATTTGGTCTAGTGGTATGATTCTCGCTTAGGGTGCGAGAGGTCCCGAGTTCAATTCTCGGAATGCCCCTATGTTCATTTCTCAAAAAACCAGCCTTAGAGAAAGCAATTCAGCAGGAACCTAGTGTATATTATCATTTCATGATAATGCTCTATGTCTCAAATGGAACTATCAAACTAAAACTTATACTAGAATAATAATTGCTCATGGATTTCATTAACAAATGAAATAATGATGATAAATTCCATAAACAACTTAATATATAGCCAATAATAAGGGCATTTTGTCCAGTGGTATGATTCTTCCCTTGGGTGCAAGAGGTCTCAAGTTCGATTCTTGAAATGCCCCCCCAAAAGAAAAAAAAAAAGACAATTTTGAAAGAAAAAATAAATAAATAAAATGATTTAGTTATCAATGGGGCCTAACCCAAAGGAGGCATGAAAAATATATAGACTAGCAACTAAGAATTTTAGATCTACTATAAAGGCATTTGGTCTAAGTGGTATGATTATCGTTTTGGGTGTGAGAGGTCTCAAGTTCGATTCTCAAAATACCCCTAACAATATTATATCAAAATGAATTATGCAAGATAATATGATTTAAAATATGGTTTTTAAACATTGAACCAAGAAGACGAGAATAGAGAATGAAACATATTCTTGGAAGAATAAAGATGGTATGGAGCCGGACTTCAAAAAGAGCATTACACAAATTGTTCTATTGTATTCTTTCTAGGATCTTTTCAGTCAAATAGGTCATCTATTGTCACAATCCTTTTAAAGAAGATGCGCCGAAATAACCGATGAAGAAGTTTCAGAGAGCTATAGGTTCGAATCCTGTCACCTTGATGTGGTATTCTCAGGGGCCGAAGTGCAAAGCCCCATAGTCTATCTGTGGTCAGGAAGGCAGGCATGTTGTCCACTGTCGTCACAAAGGTCATAAGAAAGATGCGCCGAAATAACCGATAAAAAGTTTCAGAGAGCCATAGGTTCGAATCCTGTCACCTTGATGTGGTATTCTCAGGGGCCAAAGTGCAAAGACCCATAGCCTATCCGTGGTCAGGAGGGCAGGCGAACCGCGCACACTGAAAAAAAGAAAGAAGATCTCCTTTTCTATCACACGTAGAATTGTCATTCTTTTGTCTTTTGAAACCCCTTACCTTATCAATCATCAGGCAGGTTTTTGGTATCATATATCGAGATAATTATTATGAAAAAGCTATTCCACTAGTGTGACTTAGAAAACCTTTCTTTGTGGTATCGGTCATGCAATTTGAAAAGCCTGAAGTCATCATAGCCTCTCCACCGGTTCCAAAGACTCCTTCGGCATCAATGTGCTCCAATAAAAGAGATCAGACCCTTTCCTGAACTAGAATCGGGCACAAAACGCCGAGGAGAAAGTCAAAAGCAAGCTCTTTTCGCATATACGCAATCTCGAAACCCAATTAACTCACGGACTATCTCCTCAATCCTGGCGAGTATGAGTGCTTGGTAAGAGAGAATGTTGAATGAGAAAGAACATTCGCAACTACCAAAGTGCACTAAACCTAGTAGAGATCTTTGACCTAACGATAATGGAACTTCAAGCCCATTTAATCAATCCTCTTTGTACCTTATTGTTGACCGAATCGGATGCACGCCAGACCGAATCGGAAGATCAGATCCGAAGTTTACGAATCGAAGAGAAAGTGGATCTGAGTTCTACACGCTTTCATTTTCAAAAGCTTCGCTTGCCTACGGTACTTTATTCATGATGTGCAACAATACGGTCATCTCTCAGCCGTGTATAGAGAATTCCTTGATCATTTTCTTGGCGGATAACACAAATCAAATCGCTTCCCTGACCGCCCATCTTATGAGTCCATTCTTGTCTTATTGGTTTGTTGTACTATTCTATACGTCTCTCGATTGATAGAAAAACGTTCGGGAGCTGGGAGGGCCTATCGTGAGGGAACTTTCCTTTTCACGGTAGGCAACGGTAAAGCGGGAGCTGCATATGTCCACGGTGATCAAGGCAGAGCGACTCCTTCTTTAAAAGATGTTGGTTTTATCGAAATTGTTAGATTCGCTTTCGTTAAAGAAAAAATAGGAGCTCTTGGTTTGGCCGATGTCGATTCCTATGGCAATGCGGACTCGACTCAAGATGAGGATTCCGCTTTTCATACTGCTGCTATGAGCCGAAAGAGCTGGTACGCTATTTCGCTAAACGAAAGGAAAAAGCACATACGCGTTGACCTTATTACAAGGGGCGGGGGCCAGCCAAAGAAGGTCAGTCGGACTAGGTTAGGACCCTTGATCCGGTTCAGCTAGGTTCTTCCATGCGAGAATGGACGCATATCGGTATCCTCTTTAGGATCGGTTGCTTCTTCTTTTTGTTTATACATTTGGAGAAACCTGCTAAGCCCGCCTTTCTTATCAGGTGTGATTCAATCTTTCAGCTCAAACTTTCCTATTGTCCAATGAAAAAGGTAGGAGTACGACTACCTTTTCCTTTTCTTTCCTGAGCCAAGGGATCATTCAGTTTCTACCAAAAAGTTTGCTATCTATTAGTTGCCGTAATTGAATGTATTTCTCATTTCATGTTAGCCCCTCCAAGAGCTTCCTAGTAGGTAGTAGACGAAACCTTGATCTTTTATCAGACTTATAACATTGCCTGGTGAGCTTGCCGTTGAGGGTTGGCCTTACAGGAGATCGAGCAGCCTTTCTTTTCCTACTTGGTATGCTTTCCTGCTTATCGTGCAACTAGCCAACTAGCCAAATAAACCCGACTGTGAACATGTCATTTTGCTATTTGTAGAATTCAACTAGCTCAGGCTGAGCCGCATGACATCTATTTGTGGTAGGCGACATAAAACTAATCGTGTGATTTATCTCTTTTGGTGGGGTTAAACCCAATATCTGACCTTCTTGTTTTGAGTCGTGGTGTTCATGTAGTGGCAATAAAGTTTTTGTTGAGGTTGGCACACTTGAGCTCCCCCTTTTCAAATACAACAATGGCAGCAAGGGTAGATTCATCTTGGCTAAGATTCTTTCTAAACTGTACTATCGTCATCATTTTCACTCCTTTTGGTTGATGGATGTTTGTCTGAATGATCGTTGGGTTAGACTCCGTTACTACTATGCATTTTGCTAGGGGCATGTAAATGACTTTGTGTTCTAGCAGGATGTCAATCCCTGACTATTTGGGCTCTAGAATGTTGGATATGAAGGCTGACTATTTCTAGTAAAAATCTGATAGAGATATATACTAAATAATTATATAGAGTAGGTGGTCACATATAGTGAAGCTATATATAATAAACTGAAATCATATGTATACCCATTAGTCAGTGGTTTCTAAATGTACATTTCTCATTCTCCATATCCTCTCTTTGCATACCTGAAGTCATTAATACAAAACCATTAGTCAATATTTCTTCTTACATTTTCTCTATCATGTTCTTTGTGTTCATTTAGATTAAGTGTGTGCGTTGTTGTGTAATTCTAATAACTGGTATCAGAGCGAGGAGAGATTCACCACGATCTGTGAAGATGAAAAGTTTAAAGACTGGAATTGAAAAGTTTGATGGATTCGATATTAGTTTCTAGAAAATGCAGATTGAAGATTATCTATACGAGAAAGATATTCAGGAACCCATTTTGGGGGTGAAGCTGGATACCATGACCACGGAGGAGTGGAAGCTCAAGGATTGTCATGCCGTAGGGTTAATGATATGTG
>NW_019268625.1:39953-40203 GCF_002738365.1 Cucurbita moschata | reverse complement strand
CTTGAATGATTCTTGTTGATCAAATATCTCAAGGCAAGAATACTTGCTTGAGATTCGAATCATTCCACAAGCAAGATTGATCATGTCGAGCTTAAATGATTCTACATGCAACCTAAACTACATAGAATTGCAAAGAAACTTAGTCATTGGCTAAAGAATAGCACAAATGCTTCTTTTACTATATTTTCCAAGTCTACTTACAAATACAACATACATGGCTTTATATAGCCTCAAAATGAAACTATTAAAG
>NW_019268625.1:37731-38065 GCF_002738365.1 Cucurbita moschata | reverse complement strand
TTTCATATGAGTTTGTCATAAATGAAACTAAGGTGCATTCAATACAACTTTATTTTCTTGTCATATGAGGCAAAATAGAAAAATTAAATCAAACAAACTAATGAACTGAACCGAATCAATCCAACCAAAATTGATTAGTTTGTTTCTTTTGTTGGGTTGTTGGTTTATTTGATAACCCTTGTATATTATAATAATTCAACTTTTCGTTTTATAGCCCTCCAACTACTAAGAGAAAAATATTTTTGAGTAGAAGCTAAAAAAATATTGGGTGTTCAAGAAAAGGCATTTAGTTTAGTGGTATGATTCTCACTTGGGGTGCAAGAGGTTTTGAGTT
>NW_019268625.1:37205-37462 GCF_002738365.1 Cucurbita moschata | reverse complement strand
GATTCTCAAAATGCCCCTACAAGAGATTGTAGTATGAAAGACATTTACCAAGTAAATAAATACATTAAAATAACACAAGTGACACATATGTAAACTATGTTATTAATATTTTATTTCTATTACATCTTTTCTTATTTATGAAATAATGAGTGGAGATATTTTTCATTTTCATAATTACTGATGACGGGAGGTTTAGAATTTTTTAATGTAAGAATCGTGGGGATGTAGCTCAGATGGTAGAGCGCTCGCTTCCGATG
>NW_019268625.1:35032-37174 GCF_002738365.1 Cucurbita moschata | reverse complement strand
CTTGCATCTCCAAATGAATCGATCACTAAACTTATGAAATAATGAGCGGAGATATTAGAGCATGGATAGTAGAGCGCTCACTTCTGATGTGGAAAGTACGGGGTTGATATCTTGCATCTCCAAATGAATCGATCACTAAATATATTATTTCTTTTCAATTTTTTCTTATTTACGACATAATGAGCATGGATAGTTTTTCATGTCACTATTATTGATGACGAGACGTTAGGATTTTGTGACATAAGAATCGTGGGGATGTAGCTCAAATGGTNGACCACTTGCTTTGCATGCGAGAGTTACGGGGATAAATACCACGCATCTCCAAAATAAAACTATCTATTATTAAATATATTATTGAAAATTATTTCTTTTCAATTTTTCCTTATTCATGACAGGTTTAGTAGCGATATTTCTTCATTTTCACTATTATTGATGATGGAAAATTTAGGGTTTTGTGATGCAAAGATTGTGGGGATGTAGCTCAGATGGTAGAGTGCTCGCTTAGCATGCGAGAGGTATGGGGATCGATACCCCGCATCTCCAAAAATAAGACTATCTATTATTAAATATATTATTTCTTTTCAATTTTTCCTTATTTATGACATGTTGGGTAGCAATATTTCTTCATTTTCACTATTATTGATGACGGAAAATTTAGGGTTTTGTGATGTAAAGATTGTGGGGATGTAGCTCAGATGGTAGAGTGCTCGCTTAGCATGCGAGAGGTATGGGGATCGATACCCTGCATCTCGCTTCTATCACCATAATATAAACACTACACGCTTGTAAATTAAATTATATCTACTACCTCTGAAATTTTTCACGACAAACCTTTTCAACAAACTTACTTTGCTCATGAATACTTTGGAGTTCAATATTTATAGTTGGAGAACGCTATTCAAATTGATATGGTGAATCTTACAACAAAGTCTAATTGTTGCATTGCTTTAGTCAAACAACCAAGACTAGTGTATTACCAATAGTATAAACATTTTGTACGTGTATTTTCTTACATATTAACAATTGTATACAAATAATAATTAAATTTATGAGTAGAAGTTTGGATGGAGTTTTATTGAATAGATAATCTTAAATTATATCTAAAAATATATAAGATTTTTTTTTTCTTTTTATATATATTCAGGAGAACAAAACAAAGATTCAAGAAGATGTCATTCATGCCATGTTTTAATTTTTATTCATTCCTATTTCTCAAAGATTAAAAAAAAAAAAGTTATCCTCTCTCAAATATGGTTGGTTATTTGATTATTTTCTCTTGAGTGAATGAAACACATTCTCTACCCAAGTAATTACAAGATGCAAGCTTCACACTAAGAGGAATCAAAGTCCCAAGTATCAACGTTAAGTGTCAATTTTTATTCTCCATCTCAACATAAATTAAACTTATTTTCGTGAAGATATCTATTTATAAAAGCAAAATATCTCAGAGTCGTAAAAAGAAAAATGAGATATAGATACTAAACATAAATATGATACCAAATAGATATGGTAACATGTCATTCTTAAAAAACTAGGACACCGATGTGACAATGATACATTAATTAAAAAGAATTATTTCAAAAAATTTATCAATTTTATATTAGAAATAAATTCATATAAATAAGTTTATATATTTGTATACTTAAAAAAAAGCTTAATGTACGTTTCACTCTCAAAATATATTCAAAGTCAAGTGTCTGATACGATGGATTATAAATTTGTAATGTATCCATTGTATTAACAAGTGTTCAGTACATGCCCAACACGTGTCAGATTAGTGACACTAAGTTATTCTCATACTTTCTTTACACCCATTTAAAGTACTTTGAAAACTAGCATGTCAAATATTATAATTGACTAACTACAACTTCAATTTTGTGCTTTAAGGATGTTTTTGACCAAAGAGAAATAAAATCCTTAATTTAGTACATGGTAGCAACGATAGACATGAGAATGAGTTATTCTCATATGGAAAGAGATTTAACCTTAAGTTATATCTCATATCCTCTTTTAACCCATTATTTAGTTTTATTTAGTATGTTTTAGAAAGATATGTCCATCAATCGCAAAAAAAATAAAATAAATAGAATAGATTAAATTAGCCCAAAGTAATGACTAACATAATTAAAAAAAAAAAAAAAA
>NW_019268625.1:33485-35022 GCF_002738365.1 Cucurbita moschata | reverse complement strand
AAAGATTGTGGGGATGTAGCTCAGATGGTAGAGTGCTCGCTTAGCATGCGAGAGGTATGGGGATCGATACCCTGCATCTCGCTTCTATCACCATAATATAAACACTACACGCTTGTAAATTAAATTATATCTACTACCTCTGAAATTTTTCACGACAAACCTTTTCAACAAACTTACTTTGCTCATGAATACTTTGGAGTTCAATATTTATAGTTGGAGAACGCTATTCAAATTGATATGGTGAATCTTACAACAAAGTCTAATTGTTGCATTGCTTTAGTCAAACAACCAAGACTAGTGTATTACCAATAGTATAAACATTTTGTACGTGTATTTTCTTACATATTAACAATTGTATACAAATAATAATTAAATTTATGAGTAGAAGTTTGGATGGAGTTTTATTGAATAGATAATCTTAAATTATATCTAAAAATATATAAGATTTTTTTTTTCTTTTTATATATATTCAGGAGAACAAAACAAAGATTCAAGAAGATGTCATTCATGCCATGTTTTAATTTTTATTCATTCCTATTTCTCAAAGATTAAAAAAAAAAAAGTTATCCTCTCTCAAATATGGTTGGTTATTTGATTATTTTCTCTTGAGTGAATGAAACACATTCTCTACCCAAGTAATTACAAGATGCAAGCTTCACACTAAGAGGAATCAAAGTCCCAAGTATCAACGTTAAGTGTCAATTTTTATTCTCCATCTCAACATAAATTAAACTTATTTTCGTGAAGATATCTATTTATAAAAGCAAAATATCTCAGAGTCGTAAAAAGAAAAATGAGATATAGATACTAAACATAAATATGATACCAAATAGATATGGTAACATGTCATTCTTAAAAAACTAGGACACCGATGTGACAATGATACATTAATTAAAAAGAATTATTTCAAAAAATTTATCAATTTTATATTAGAAATAAATTCATATAAATAAGTTTATATATTTGTATACTTAAAAAAAAGCTTAATGTACGTTTCACTCTCAAAATATATTCAAAGTCAAGTGTCTGATACGATGGATTATAAATTTGTAATGTATCCATTGTATTAACAAGTGTTCAGTACATGCCCAACACGTGTCAGATTAGTGACACTAAGTTATTCTCATACTTTCTTTACACCCATTTAAAGTACTTTGAAAACTAGCATGTCAAATATTATAATTGACTAACTACAACTTCAATTTTGTGCTTTAAGGATGTTTTTGACCAAAGAGAAATAAAATCCTTAATTTAGTACATGGTAGCAACGATAGACATGAGAATGAGTTATTCTCATATGGAAAGAGATTTAACCTTAAGTTATATCTCATATCCTCTTTTAACCCATTATTTAGTTTTATTTAGTATGTTTTAGAAAGATATGTCCATCAATCGCAAAAAAAATAAAATAAATAGAATAGATTAAATTAGCCCAAAGTAATGACTAACATAATTAAAAAAAAAAAAAAAACATAAACATAAAGGATGAATTGATTAAATTGGCTAATTGCTAACATAATTTAAAAAAAATGTAACA
>NW_019268625.1:32983-33437 GCF_002738365.1 Cucurbita moschata | reverse complement strand
TTTGGAAAGTGTTAAACAGTTTTGATATATAGACATTTCAAGACTTTACTCATGCAATATTCCCATGAAATCTAACACTAGAGCATCATAAAATTTAGAGAAATGATTGAAATTGATGTCATGTTCACATAGGTTGACTTTAATACGAAGGACAAATCGAACTTTCTTAAGGATAAATTGGGGACACCAGCCTAAGCTAATCAGGTAGGTGGTCTTACCATCCGTATGGTTATATTTGATGTTGACTGTGCCCGTGGTTCTGCAAGTGTCATATATATTGATATGTGTGAAATGTTTGTGAATCGATATGCTTATGATATGTTATAATATGTGAATTGTATGATAATACTTACGGTACCATGTGTTCAATGGTATATTTGAGATAGGATACGAGAAGGATGCACTAAACGTAATGTAACGATAGGAGTAAGACATGTTCATGAAACGTTATGGT
>NW_019268625.1:30375-32973 GCF_002738365.1 Cucurbita moschata | reverse complement strand
GATATGGTCACGATGGATTCATAAGACAATACGATTAGGTTATGGGTAGAAAGGGATAGGATTATGATAGATTGATAGAACGATAGCGTTACGATACGTTCCTGTAACGTTATGACTAAGGTACGTTCAGGTAACGACACAACTATGATATGTCTAAGTACGTTAAGGCTATGATAAATTAGGGGAGGATATAACCACGAAGTTTTTACGATATGATATGATTATGATACGACATGTGAAGGACGGATATATATCCAACAAGTGTCAAAGAGGGACGTGAGAATAAATTATTCTCTAAGCTTTCTTTACATCGGTCAAAGACTATTTGATAAGCTTTCAAAATTAAGGGTTTTCTTTTTTCTTCTTCCTTCTTTCTCCCTTTTCATGTTAATTTTTTTTTTTTAAATAAAAAAAAGTTTAATGTGAGAATGAAGAAGTTAGAAAGGAGAAAGAAATGAATGTAATAAAACTTGTCCGTTGGTAGGAATGGAAATGGTGAATGGGTCCTTGACGATAGTCGGCCGCTATACTTTGGTTTTGGATGTAAGTGATGAATATTAGGAATATGAGTTGTGTCAATACCACACTGTTATCAAGAGGAAGTAAAGTAGAGTAGAATAGATCAAGCGATCCATTTGTTGAGAGTACTGTAAGAGGCACACAAGTAAGAATGTTGGATATAACTACTCTTTCACATCTGAGGGATGAGTCTCATAGATCCAACTACAATATCAAAGAAACTTCAGGTGGCAGTGATTGCTTGCATTGGTGGCTCCGTGGTATCCCAGACACATGTAACATGATTTTTCTTGCTCAAATATAGCTTCATTGGTCTTAAAAGTTCACTTTTGAGTAATCTTGGAAGACTTCTTAATTTGCAGCCTCTGGTGAAGATGATCACTCCGAGGTGGGTTTGTTAGTGAAGATGCAATTATATAATAAGGGTTTTATATCAATGGTTCCATTTATATCTATAAATGAAATTTGTGGTGTATTTTTTGGAAATTCAACAATAATCATCTGTTATTTGGTTACCATTCTAAAGAAATTCAACTTTCGACCTTTTGTGAATGCTCAAAGCTACGTGCAAAGTACTGTCGATTATGATCCATAATACTCACCGACTCAAAATTGAGGTTTGTTCATGTTTGAAAATATGACAAACCAAAAGACAAGATGCTAATTAATATTGTTTGTGATTGTTGTTGTGAATTCTTCATCTTTGAATACATATTTTGGTTGGCTTATGAATTTTTCCATCCTTTAAAAATATTATTTTTTTAGTTCGGGCCTAATTTCATAATAGGCGATTGAATCACAATATTGCAATATTTTAAGTTACTTTTAAGATTAAAGGTCGATGAATAAAGTAATTAGGGCAAGTTCTTTTTATGCATTTTATTTTGATCTAGCACATAAATGCTTCCTAATTATTTTATTTATTTTTTTATGAATTAGGCTATGAAGATCATTTGAATTATAAACGCTTTAATTCAAACAATATTTAATAACTAATCATTTTAATATTTATACTCAAATATACTAACAAGTACTAGTAACACTAGTCTCAATGACTTAAAGAATACAACTATTATCTCGAACTATAAAGAATTTAATTCCAACCTATTCTAATGAACAAACGCTTTATTAGACTCTATTGTAAGATTTCACTTCATCAATTTAAGTAGCGTTCAACTACAACTAAAAATATCAAATTCTTAAGTATTCATGAACAAAATAAGCCTAACAATGTCTCTTGGAACTATTTACCAAAGGTGTTAGAATGAGCCGTGTGGAAGGGTTGCCTTTAGATGCTTTAGTACCAATTAAGGATGTCAATATCCTAGTAGTGCAGAATGTAGGAAGGTTCGTAGTTGAAAAGAATAACGAGAATAGTGGACATCGTTTCATCTACAAGCGTGTGGTGAACGGTCTAGTTGGTATGACTAGAGAACGTCATCCTCGCAGAATTTATATTATTGTGATAGAAGTTATAAATAATGATGATATTCCTTGGTCTTTTATTACAAAGGTGCAGAACTTTCTTTTTGTGCATGTGATATATCCATCGCCACCTACTCATAAGCTCTCATCTTTTAAAGAAGTTCTCGAGTTCCTTGTCCACAAGTAGCAATACAACTACTAGAATGCTATCTCTACTTATAATAAGTCCTCTCTCTCTCGAAATATATGTGTGTGTTTGTGGATGTATTACTCTCTTTTATTAATGAAATATGGCATACTCATAATGATATTATGAGTATCTTTTCTATCCCTCCCTTCCTTATCGCTATATAAAGAATATGAAGATTATAAGTAAAAGTTTGTTACTTTTGAACTTAAAATGCTTATAATTCAATTTATCTTTGTTATCAACAATAATTATCAAACGGTATATAATTTTGTCCAAGTAAGGTCGCTTCTCATTCCCTGTATGATATCATAACACAAAATCGAGTGGAAGGGTTAACCATAAAATGATAACAAAAACCCATTCGTCGAACTAACTATAAAGGAAGGGTTGGTTGGAAACCATGTCTATACTTCTTTGCTTTAATCACAGGTAACTAAAGATATATAAGAACAACAGAATATGGC
>NW_019268625.1:28724-30365 GCF_002738365.1 Cucurbita moschata | reverse complement strand
CTTATGAATTTTTCCATCCTTTAAAAATATTATTTTTTTAGTTCGGGCCTAATTTCATAATAGGCGATTGAATCACAATATTGCAATATTTTAAGTTACTTTTAAGATTAAAGGTCGATGAATAAAGTAATTAGGGCAAGTTCTTTTTATGCATTTTATTTTGATCTAGCACATAAATGCTTCCTAATTATTTTATTTATTTTTTTATGAATTAGGCTATGAAGATCATTTGAATTATAAACGCTTTAATTCAAACAATATTTAATAACTAATCATTTTAATATTTATACTCAAATATACTAACAAGTACTAGTAACACTAGTCTCAATGACTTAAAGAATACAACTATTATCTCGAACTATAAAGAATTTAATTCCAACCTATTCTAATGAACAAACGCTTTATTAGACTCTATTGTAAGATTTCACTTCATCAATTTAAGTAGCGTTCAACTACAACTAAAAATATCAAATTCTTAAGTATTCATGAACAAAATAAGCCTAACAATGTCTCTTGGAACTATTTACCAAAGGTGTTAGAATGAGCCGTGTGGAAGGGTTGCCTTTAGATGCTTTAGTACCAATTAAGGATGTCAATATCCTAGTAGTGCAGAATGTAGGAAGGTTCGTAGTTGAAAAGAATAACGAGAATAGTGGACATCGTTTCATCTACAAGCGTGTGGTGAACGGTCTAGTTGGTATGACTAGAGAACGTCATCCTCGCAGAATTTATATTATTGTGATAGAAGTTATAAATAATGATGATATTCCTTGGTCTTTTATTACAAAGGTGCAGAACTTTCTTTTTGTGCATGTGATATATCCATCGCCACCTACTCATAAGCTCTCATCTTTTAAAGAAGTTCTCGAGTTCCTTGTCCACAAGTAGCAATACAACTACTAGAATGCTATCTCTACTTATAATAAGTCCTCTCTCTCTCGAAATATATGTGTGTGTTTGTGGATGTATTACTCTCTTTTATTAATGAAATATGGCATACTCATAATGATATTATGAGTATCTTTTCTATCCCTCCCTTCCTTATCGCTATATAAAGAATATGAAGATTATAAGTAAAAGTTTGTTACTTTTGAACTTAAAATGCTTATAATTCAATTTATCTTTGTNTTCTTTGCTTTAATCACAGGTAACTAAAGATATATAAGAACAACAGAATATGGCATGCCCGGTCAAAACATAAAAAATTTCTTGCCATGTTATAGTTAATGAATATGGTATGCACAAAGATCCGACGCCACACTTCATGATTGGAGACCAATACAGTGAGCTATGGTCGTCCATACTGTCCTTTGGTCCAATTATGTCAAGCAAATGTTGCAACAAACAAAGAGTTTTTAATAAGTTCGCTATTGCAAAGAGTTCGGTTTAAGGCACAAATGTCATGTGAAAGCCACACCAATTCAACGAGATTTAAGTAACCATAAATAAGACACATGATACAGCTTGTAAATGAAACGATGTCCATGACTCTTGTTATTTTCTTCCACTACAAACCTTCTAGCCTCTTGCACTTTTTTGTCATTGACATCCTTAATTGAAATTAGAATTGAAGGAAACACTTCTCCACAACTCATTATGGAACACCTTTGATAGATAGTTTCAACAGATTTACTTTGCCGA
>NW_019268625.1:25425-28711 GCF_002738365.1 Cucurbita moschata | reverse complement strand
TAGTTGAACGCTACTTAAATTGATGAAGTGAAATCTTACGACGGAGGTTAATAAATCCTTTGTCTATTACAAGAGAGCTTGGAATTAAATTCTTTATAGTTGGGATAAGGGATGTTTTAGTCAATTGAAGTATACTTTTTAGTTTTAAAATAAATTAACTTTTTAGTTTAAAATAAATTGATTTTTAGTTTTAATTTTAGTCCGAATAAATTAATTTTGATGTGGTGTTATGTATTTTAATAAAATTAATATTAACTTAATAAACAAAAATTTGTATTTTTTTTTAAATTATAATCTAAATTAATAAAAATACCATTGAACTTTGCACTTTATCTAAAAAAAATACTCATAAATTTTTTTTTAAATACGGTTGAATTTTAAAAAAAAAAAACTTCAAAACTACTCTTTTAACTTTCAAAAGTGTTTAAAAAAAAATAGATGGGGAGAAAATCGAAGGTTATTTTAGGAGAAGGTTTTCAAGATCAGTATAAGATCCTAAAAACATAACAAGAAGTAATATCCTAACTTAAGGTCGTGATTAAGAACCTACTAGTAGGCTACTTACTAAGTTTTACTCACTCCATGTTTATCATTTTTTTTCAAGTAACTAAGAGTTGGTCGTGGATGAGAGCAGACTTTGGAGTGTGGGCCATGGACTAAGCTCTGTTTTTAATCTAGTACTTTTTGTTCTTCTTTTGAGTCTGCTTCTTATTTTGTGTTTGTAACGAGTATGTATATGTAACACCCCAAAAATGAACGAAATTATCTCCCATAAGAATAAGCCACTCATGAAAGACCCAAAGGATAGAAAGGAAAAAAATTAAAGGATTAAGCAAGAAAAAAGGACTTAGTCAAGTCACTCGTGTACCCTAACAAATGATTTCAAGGAATTAAAGGCCTTTTGAAAAGGATTGGAAAGGAAAAAGTAAATCAAAATGGCAAAAAAGTCATTTTATCAATTATCAAGAATCTTTCCAGATTTGTAATTCCTTATCTAGAAGGAATCTCAAGATTCAAAAAAAGGGAAAAATGATAAAAAAGCAAGGAGAAATTTGTAGAAAAATTATGGATTTTCCGAGGAAAATAATAATAAATATTCAGAAAGTGGCAAATTACCAAAATACCCCTGGAAGAATGGATAGTTACAGAAATGCCACTCTAATTAGAATAAGAGCATCTACTGTGACCATCCGAGCAAATTCTTTCGAACTCAAATCTCAACCGTCAGATCTCCTCCAAAATTTGATATGATCTAGAACGAACACGCACGGATCATCACATCCAACGACTAGTATTCAAAGCCAAGGTCGGTAAGGATATGATCGGAGTTGATATCTCCAAAAAATTATCCAGAAAGTTCGATCTCTAAATAACGAAGATTCTGGAGCTCTCAATGACAGTTTAAGCTCCTCCTATAAAGTCTGAAGTAGGAGCAACAATACGGAATAAGAATCGAAAAAGATCGATCCCCCAATCGAAGGCAATAAGCGTTTAGATTGTGGGTCTCCTACTCTCAGATTTCTTCCAAATTCAAGAGCAATCCTCCACCATTTCTCTTCAAACTTATTCCTACCATTTCTCAACAAGATTACCCACAAGTTCTATGAAGAAATAGAGTGCTGAAAGTGCCTAGAAACCATTCCCCCAATTCAATCAGCCATCGAAGAACTTCAAGAAAAAGTTGAAAATCCAATCTGAGGATACAATCAGTTTCTGCACCTCCAAGGAATGCTTCCATAGAAGACCACGAAGAAAAATAACCTCGAGAGCGTGCCAAATTCAATGTCAACTCCATTGATCACTTATAGCACAGCACAACACAGATGAGGGTAACATTTTTTTATTTCTCTATTATATTAGGCCCTTTAGGTTATTGGCTTTATAAGATGGAGACATGAAATTTTCTATGTTTGAAATAAATTTGGTTTGATTGTTTTCTGGTTAGCATTGGTACCATCAAAACTTATTTATTTCTTTGAAATGTTTGAGTTTATAATTTACGTATTTTCATTTTTCTACTTTGAAATGTATGACATTTATAAATTTGGTAGAGTAACAAAGGGTGGAGTTTTCAATTACATTTATAAAAGTTTTCCATTACTTTTAAATTATAAAATCATTTCAATTACATTTATAAAAGTTTTCGGTTACCTTTTAAATGGAAAGAAATTATTAAGATTTCATTTACATTTATGAAAATTAGTTGTTACTTTTAAATGAAAAAAAAAAATTATAATGATTTCATTTATGAAAACGAGTTATTAGTTTTAAATGGAAAGAAATTATAATAATTTCATTTAATTTTCATAAAGATAATTATTTGAATTACAAAATCATTTCAATTATAAGGATTTCATTTTGATTTATAAAACATTTAATTATTTTTAAAATGTTACAAACAGTTTTCATTAACATTTTTTTTAGTATTACATTTAAATATGTTATATATATATAATAAAAATGAATTTAAAATGTTTTTAATATTTATTTAAAATAATATATATATATATATATTTAAATGAATCAGGTAGTTTATAATTTTTTACCATAAATTTAAAAATAAATAAATATTATTTTTCGTGGTCCATGTTTCAGTTCACGTTTTAGTGGTCCGTATCAATTCTTATTTTTATAACTTGATCGCTATTTAAACTCATCACCTCTTAGTATTTTTGACAACACAACACACAGAACATTTGTTTACTCGATCTAAATTTTTTTAAAAAAGCCTCCATTGTTGCTCTCCAAAGCTTCCAGTTCTCTTTTTTTTTTTTTAATCTTATTCCGGAGAGAGATGTCTATTATTTCATGTGGTGTGTTTCTATCAGATTTCAGACAATTGTATTGGTTTGATCTTGAGCCGTGGAACGGATTGAGTTTGCTCTTGAACTCGTAAAAAAAGCGGTGTACCGGTTTGTTCCTGAGCCGTGGAAAAGATTGAGTTTGCTCTTGAACTCGTAAAAAGAGCGGTGTACCGGTTTGATCCAGAGCCGTGGAAAGGATTGAGTTTGCTCTTGAACTCGTAAAAAGAGCGGTGTACCGGTTTGATCCTGAGCCGTGGAAAGGATTGAGTTTGCTCTTTCACTCGTAAAAAGAGCGGTGAAGCGGTTGGGCTCTGATCCGAGGAAAGAGTCGTTTTATTCAAATTCCCAAGAGGTGCTTGGAGTGGAGTAGGTCGAGTTTGACTAAACTACTATAAAACTACGGTGTTAAATTTTCTAACCCTTTTCCTATTTAAGTTCTAAATTATTGTTAAGTTTTATTGCATGGTATCAAGTTTGATTGT
>NW_019268625.1:24192-25298 GCF_002738365.1 Cucurbita moschata | reverse complement strand
GGTGTTAGCATGCATTTAGAAATGAACCCATATTTAAAAAATTTAGATAAAATAGAAAAGAATTGTTATCTCAAAGACAATGATACTATGTGAAACTAGCCTCAAGATGCTTCCTTAACTCTTAAGGACGGTAAACCAACGGTTCCTTCACCCAAGACCCATGGCCCAACTCCCAACATGGAAGGGATAATCTAGAGAATCATTCCAAGAACCCTAACGGATGGGTTACAAACTCACATTATCAAGCTCGACGACAAACAATGTTGCCGGCAAACATAGGAAGACTACATGAAATTACGAATATATCAATGTAGGATTTTTTAATTTACCGATTTTTAAAATTTTAAATTATGTGAAATTAGTGGCGATTTTTAAAATGTTAAATAATGTGAAATTAGTGGCGAAGAAGAATATTTTAGTGAGCTCTTCCTTTTTATTTAAGATTTTGATATTTAGGAGAAGAGAAAATAAATAAAAATAGGAGACATTTTATAGATTTAGAAGGAGTAAGTGAACAAAAAGTGAAAACATAAAAAATAGTTGGTGTTGTTTGTCTGGGGCAACTACTCTTAGTTAAAGAAAGACATGGAGTGAGTACAAGACTCAGTAAGTTGACTAATGTTCATAGTGGGTGCTTGGATACCACACTCTTTTATGGAAAACTAATTGTAAGTTTTTAGTAATTATTCTTATTTCTTTTCCCTTTGACACTCGGTGGTCGGAACCAACATGGAATCGGTAATTATTCATATTTCTTTTCCCTTTGACACTCGGTGGTCGGAACCAACCAAATTCGAACTGGTGACCTCTTGATCTGCAGTCAAATGCTCTACCACTAAGCTATGGACCCATTTTGCATGATTTCAACTTTAGTGACCCCTTCTACAGAGTGTCAGTCCAAAAGTGTAAAAAGTGTCTGTCCAAAATAAAAGGGTGAGCGGTCAAATTCTCTACCACTGAGCCATGGATCCATTTTATAGGATTTTAACCTTAGTGACCCCTTAGACATAGTGTCGGTCCAAAAAGTGTAACAAATTTCTATCCTAGATAGAAGTGCCCAACTAGGTTTGAATTGGTGACCTCTTGATCTGCAATCAAATGCTCTA
>NW_019268625.1:20544-24182 GCF_002738365.1 Cucurbita moschata | reverse complement strand
CATGTTTCAGTTCACGTTTTAGTGGTCCGTATCAATTCTTATTTTTATAACTTGATCGCTATTTAAACTCATCACCTCTTAGTATTTTTGACAACACAACACACAGAACATTTGTTTACTCGATCTAAATTTTTTTAAAAAAGCCTCCATTGTTGCTCTCCAAAGCTTCCAGTTCTCTTTTTTTTTTTTTAATCTTATTCCGGAGAGAGATGTCTATTATTTCATGTGGTGTGTTTCTATCAGATTTCAGACAATTGTATTGGTTTGATCTTGAGCCGTGGAACGGATTGAGTTTGCTCTTGAACTCGTAAAAAAAGCGGTGTACCGGTTTGTTCCTGAGCCGTGGAAAAGATTGAGTTTGCTCTTGAACTCGTAAAAAGAGCGGTGTACCGGTTTGATCCAGAGCCGTGGAAAGGATTGAGTTTGCTCTTGAACTCGTAAAAAGAGCGGTGTACCGGTTTGATCCTGAGCCGTGGAAAGGATTGAGTTTGCTCTTTCACTCGTAAAAAGAGCGGTGAAGCGGTTGGGCTCTGATCCGAGGAAAGAGTCGTTTTATTCAAATTCCCAAGAGGTGCTTGGAGTGGAGTAGGTCGAGTTTGACTAAACTACTATAAAACTACGGTGTTAAATTTTCTAACCCTTTTCCTATTTAAGTTCTAAATTATTGTTAAGTTTTATTGCATGGTATCAAGTTTGATTGTTATTTAAAAAAAATAATAATAATTACATTGTTGAAACCCTATTCACCCGTCTAGTGTTGTCATATCCATCTAACATTATCCTTCCACCAATAGGAGCAAAAGGCAAACTATGTGAAACTAGTTTCATGTCATTTATTCAACAATAAGGGTGTTAGCATGCATTTAGAAATGAACCCATATTTAAAAAATTTAGATAAAATAGAAAAGAATTGTTATCTCAAAGACAATGATACTATGTGAAACTAGCCTCAAGATGCTTCCTTAACTCTTAAGGACGGTAAACCAACGGTTCCTTCACCCAAGACCCATGGCCCAACTCCCAACATGGAAGGGATAATCTAGAGAATCATTCCAAGAACCCTAACGGATGGGTTACAAACTCACATTATCAAGCTCGACGACAAACAATGTTGCCGGCAAACATAGGAAGACTACATGAAATTACGAATATATCAATGTAGGATTTTTTAATTTACCGATTTTTAAAATTTTAAATTATGTGAAATTAGTGGCGATTTTTAAAATGTTAAATAATGTGAAATTAGTGGCGAAGAAGAATATTTTAGTGAGCTCTTCCTTTTTATTTAAGATTTTGATATTTAGGAGAAGAGAAAATAAATAAAAATAGGAGACATTTTATAGATTTAGAAGGAGTAAGTGAACAAAAAGTGAAAACATAAAAAATAGTTGGTGTTGTTTGTCTGGGGCAACTACTCTTAGTTAAAGAAAGACATGGAGTGAGTACAAGACTCAGTAAGTTGACTAATGTTCATAGTGGGTGCTTGGATACCACACTCTTTTATGGAAAACTAATTGTAAGTTTTTAGTAATTATTCTTATTTCTTTTCCCTTTGACACTCGGTGGTCGGAACCAACATGGAATCGGTAATTATTCATATTTCTTTTCCCTTTGACACTCGGTGGTCGGAACCAACCAAATTCGAACTGGTGACCTCTTGATCTGCAGTCAAATGCTCTACCACTAAGCTATGGACCCATTTTGCATGATTTCAACTTTAGTGACCCCTTCTACAGAGTGTCAGTCCAAAAGTGTAAAAAGTGTCTGTCCAAAATAAAAGGGTGAGCGGTCAAATTCTCTACCACTGAGCCATGGATCCATTTTATAGGATTTTAACCTTAGTGACCCCTTAGACATAGTGTCGGTCCAAAAAGTGTAACAAATTTCTATCCTAGATAGAAGTGCCCAACTAGGTTTGAATTGGTGACCTCTTGATCTGCAATCAAATGCTCTAACATTGAGATATGGTCCCATTTTGTATGATCTCAACCTTAGTGACCCCTTCTATAGATTATCGGTCCAAAAGTGACCCTACTGAATCAGCTATGGACCAATTTTGTATAAATTGGTGGATTACCTATCGAGAATTAAACACAGGTCGTTAGATTCAAAGTCGAAAGTGCTAACCACTACACCATAGAACCACTCGTTAAACTTTATTTTGGCAGCGATTTTGATAAGCGCCAACAACGTTGGATTTTGCAAAGCTAGAGGTCGTAGTATCCTTACAGATTTTCACAAGGTGTTTTCAACTTCTTTTATAGGTAATTGAACTTTTGAGTCCATGCAAATGATTGGTTGGATTAGTATCCGTTTGAGTTTGAGAAGACAGAGGAAAGAAGAGAGACTTTGTTAGAAACTCACCCATAGGTAATCTCCCAAGGTGTTTTCAACTTCTTTTATAGGTAGAATTTTAAAATCAAACCACAACAAAATTTACTTCTATCTAGCAAAATTATTTTTTGTTTGAAACAAGATTATTCCCTTCTTTTTCTAAAACTAAATTTGACTCTCGAATAGATTTTAATAGTTTTGTTAGTTAAATTTTCTTTAAAATTTTTGTACATAGAGTACAATGGAAATAATACTTTTTTTTTTTTCACAATTTTGTAATTTGTATGGTATTATTCGAGGCTTTTGAATGAAATATGATAATTGATTCTCTGTCCTCTTTGAAAATTTTAGATACCTCCATATCCGATATTTCATGCATCACGTTTCATTATGAGATCTGCCCTTGGGTCAATAAGACTTAAGCAGAGAGTTTATTTGACTAATGATTTGATCTTTTTGGGTTGTAGAGATATCCCTTACAAATCAAGACTTTGTATTATTTTGAAGACACTCATCAAGACATTTGTAAATGTGCCTGATATCTTGAAAGATATAAGACACGTAATTGAGAGAACCTAAATTTTTTTTGAAGTTGGCTTTTCTAGGATACATCATCACCAAGGTTTGAGACAAAGACCATTGGATGGGTTTTAATAAGGCTCAAATAAATTTAAAATCCAAGAAAACAGATCTAAGTTTGATATTATTTGATTTTGGGTATGGACACAACTAGCTGATTTCTTTTGATTACATTGATGAATGTATGTAGATGTTTAAATTGTTGATCTTAATGGTTTTGGAAAATATCAACACATCATCAATATAAACTATCGAAATTTTTTGAAAGGATTGAAAATATCATTCACAATCTTCTGAAATTCGGATGGAGTGTTTTTTAGCCTAAATGGCATGACCTTCCTCTCATATTTTCTAAATTGGACATTAAATGCTATTTTATATTTGTGCTTTTACGAAATTAGAATTTTCCGAAATCTCAATTTCATGTCGAATTTTATAAAAACATTTGACTCTAAATTCTTTTTATCAAATTATTTTTGTTTTGGATTGGATATCTTATTTATTCTAAAACCTTATTCTAAGGTTTGTAGTTAATTACCAGTATCAGAATTTCTGGTTTCTTTTCACCATGTTGTTAACCTAAAATGTCAGACATGGCCACATGCTCTTTGAAGACCTTATCAGCTTCCTCGACAAAATATCACCTAAAATGTCACAGTATTTATTTTTTACGTAGAACAATACTTGAAGGTTACTGGAACTTGCTCATAAGACCTAAGAGTTAC
>NW_019268625.1:19668-20534 GCF_002738365.1 Cucurbita moschata | reverse complement strand
ATTTTGGGTTGTAGAGATATCCCTTACAAATCAAGACTTTGTATTATTTTGAAGACACTCATCAAGACATTTGTAAATGTGCCTGATATCTTGAAAGATATAAGACACGTAATTGAGAGAACCTAAATTTTTTTTGAAGTTGGCTTTTCTAGGATACATCATCACCAAGGTTTGAGACAAAGACCATTGGATGGGTTTTAATAAGGCTCAAATAAATTTAAAATCCAAGAAAACAGATCTAAGTTTGATATTATTTGATTTTGGGTATGGACACAACTAGCTGATTTCTTTTGATTACATTGATGAATGTATGTAGATGTTTAAATTGTTGATCTTAATGGTTTTGGAAAATATCAACACATCATCAATATAAACTATCGAAATTTTTTGAAAGGATTGAAAATATCATTCACAATCTTCTGAAATTCGGATGGAGTGTTTTTTAGCCTAAATGGCATGACCTTCCTCTCATATTTTCTAAATTGGACATTAAATGCTATTTTATATTTGTGCTTTTACGAAATTAGAATTTTCCGAAATCTCAATTTCATGTCGAATTTTATAAAAACATTTGACTCTAAATTCTTTTTATCAAATTATTTTTGTTTTGGATTGGATATCTTATTTATTCTAAAACCTTATTCTAAGGTTTGTAGTTAATTACCAGTATCAGAATTTCTGGTTTCTTTTCACCATGTTGTTAACCTAAAATGTCAGACATGGCCACATGCTCTTTGAAGACCTTATCAGCTTCCTCGACAAAATATCACCTAAAATGTCACAGTATTTATTTTTTACGTAGAACAATACTTGAAGGTTACTGGAACTTGCTCATAAGACCTAAGAGTTACGTTGGTCGCAATGCA
>NW_019268625.1:18918-19604 GCF_002738365.1 Cucurbita moschata | reverse complement strand
GGTCATGCACCATAAACTCATGGGAAGACTGTTGATGGAATCGATGCAATCGACGCTCCTTTGGATGGGTTGCCAATCAAAGACCTGATGTTTGATGTTTACCCTTTTGAAGAAAGAGCCACACAATTGAACAGCTCGAAACATCGCGATAGCCCTGAGAACTCTAACACACAGGGAAGGACATGTCGAAGAGTTAGACATTAAGCAAAAGATCATGCTAAAACTCTTCAGCGATCTGACAAAAGACTTCAGGACATCTACACCAAAAATCCATTGTCGTCCAGTGGTCAGGATATCTGGCTTTCACCCAGGAGACCTGGGTTCGATTCCCGGCAATGGAATATTATTTTCTTATTTCATTTTATTTTACAGTTTCTATCTTAGACTAAAAAGACTTTTATGAACTTCGTACCTTTGTTAGAGTTATGTTATAGATATTTTGTTCAATTTCAAATGGTTAATGCGATAATCCAGTCGTTTTCGAGTTCTCTCTTGTTGAACGACGTCATGGTTGAGATGAGCAGGTGATTCAAATGGTTAATGCGATAATCTAGTCGTTTTCGAGGTCTCTCTTGTTGAACGACGTCATGGTTGAGATGAGCAGGAGATTCAAATGGTTAATGCGATAATCCAGTCGTTTTTGAGGTCTATCTTGTTGAACAACATCATGGTTGAGATGAGCACTC
>NW_019268625.1:12687-15656 GCF_002738365.1 Cucurbita moschata | reverse complement strand
ATATCACCTAAAATGTCACAGTATTTATTTTTTACGTAGAACAATACTTGAAGGTTACTGGAACTTGCTCATAAGACCTAAGAGTTACGTTGGTCGCAATGCATCTCATGGACGATGGAAAACTATGGTGGCGCTCGAAGGTGAATGGTATAAAAAATGGGTCATGCACCATAAACTCATGGGAAGACTGTTGATGGAATCGATGCAATCGACGCTCCTTTGGATGGGTTGCCAATCAAAGACCTGATGTTTGATGTTTACCCTTTTGAAGAAAGAGCCACACGATCGAACAGCTCGAAACGTCGCAATAATTCTGAGAACTCTATCACACACATGAAAGGACGTGTCGAAGAGTTAGACATTACCCAAAACATCATAGTAAAACTCTTGAGCGATTAGACAAAAGGCTTTAGGACAACTACACCAAAAATTTATTGTTGTCCAATTTGGATATTTTGCTTTCACCTAGGAGATTCTGGTTTGATTCTCTGAAATTGAATATTATTTTCTTATTTCTTTTTATTTTATAGTTTCATCTTTTGTCACCAATTATATTTAAACTTTACCTCATTTTGAGAGGCACTTTAATGGTCAAGTTCAATAGTATTTTAGATTAAAGACTTTTATGAACATCGTACCTATGTTAGTGTTATGTTATAGATATTTGTTTCAATTTCAACAAGTGGGGTTGAGGTGATTCAAATGGTTAATGTGATCGGCTATTTTCGAGGTCTCTCTTGTTGAATGCCATCGTGGTTGAGATGAGCACCCGAGTGAGTTTGACAAGGAGACTCGAATTTAAACTTTACCTACGTTTGACAGGCACTATAATGGTCAAGTTCAATGGTATTTTACATTAAAACGACTTTTATGAACTTTGTACCTTTGTTAGTGTTACTTTGTACAGGTTTGTGTTACTTTGTACCTTTGTTAGTGTTATGTTATAGACATTTGGTCAAGTTCAAATAGTGGGGTTGAGGTGATTCAAATGGTTAATGTCACTTTATTTGATTCAAATGGTTAATGTCACTTTATTTGATTCAAATGGTTAATGGGATAATCCAGTTGAATAGTTACAGGTTATTTCCAAGGTCTCTCTTATTGAACGCCAACACAGGGTTGAAATGATTGAGATGAGCACCTGAGTGAGTTTGACAAAATTGAAATAAAATCAAATAAAATCACTGAAAAAATTTGAAAAAAAATTAGCCTTATGACACTTCAACTCGAAGGGCGGTAAATCAAGGATTCCTTCGCCCAAGACCCATGATCCAACTCCCAACATGGAAATGATAAGCTATAGAATCATTCCAAGAACCTCAATGGATGGGTTACAAATTCACATTACCAATCTCGATAACTGGACGTGTCATCGGCGTTAAAAGAACGACCGCATTAGAGCAAGTCATGGGGATAGAAGATCCCATTGAAGGATGATAGACCAACTGTAATCTTCAGCCCAATGAGCCAAGCTTTTGTAGAAGCAAGAACCCTTATATTAAAGAAATTAACACCTTCTTATACAAAATTTGGATCAACCAAGAGATAAAGTTAGAATTAGATAATGAGATCCAAGATTGAGAAACAAGATTTGGAACCTTTTTCTAAATTGAGTCACTTCACAATCGAAATGACAAAAATATGCTTAGATTTCTATAAGGGGGATTGTCTCAACTTGAGAGATCAATTTCATTGATCACAAATATGCTTTTACATAATAATTTGTGGGTATTTATAGTCTCCCAACAAAAGAAGTTAGTGTTCGTGATTTAATCTCGATCCCTTTAAATCTCCACAGAAGACGAAGTCAATTTGAGCATTACAAACTTTATAAAATTAAAATAATAAATAAAGTTTTCTAACCACTCATGAAATGATGCTTGCAACTTCATCCACTACTTCAACCATGCAAATACTTACTTTTGAATCTCCAAATGGTCTAGACTCCAACGAATAAGCTTGTAACACATGAAATGATGGTTGAACCTAGCCTATCCAATTTTGTAGTTGAAGTATGAATGCTTGTTGAATCTTCTTGGCCTTGGGTAGTGTAATAGGTCCAGTTGGAACACCGTGATTCTTATCATCATCCCCCTCTTCAAAAGGATTCGTCCTCGAATCAGAAAAATCACCACCTACATCAAAAGGACTCAACTCAGTAACATTGAAAGTAGAATGTACACCGTGATTCTTATCATCATCCACTTCTTCAGGATTCGTCCTCGAATAAGAAAAATCATCACCTGCATCAAAAGGACTCAACTTAGCAACATTGAAAGTAGAATCTATTGACGATTCTACGGGAACATCAATTTTATTGTTCCATGCAATAAAATGAGTCATTTTACTAAATATCTTATAAAGCATTTATAGTCAAATAAAGAATTAGGAATCCAATATTACGGAAGTTATACTACTTGAATCAGGTGTGGTGAAGGTCGAACGAATAAACTATTACGGTCTAATAATCAACTAAACTATAAGGTGCAATCTTCAGTCTATTGCTTTCTCAACTGGGCTATCCCTGCAATCATTAGAAAAGAAAATTCATCGGTAAAGATATTTTCACATTGAGATTTTAAAAAGAAATAATGACTAATTTTTTATTGAATAGTCAGGTTATGCAAATAGAAACAGNGTGCGGTGAACATGGAGATCGAACAGTGACCTTCAAATCTTAAATCTGACACTCTCCAAACTAAGCTATCCCCGCTAACATTAAAAATGAAAGTTTTTAAGTAAAGGTATTTCCGCTAATTAATTGAGAAAAAAAAAATATCACTAATTTTAGATTGAACAGTTAAATAGTAAAACGTGAACCATGTGGGATGAACGTGGATCGAACACGAGACCTTCAAATCTTCAATCTAACGCTCTCTCAACTGAGCTATCCACACTAACATTAAAAATGAAAATTTATCAGTAAAGGTATTTTCGCTACTTCATTGAAATTTTAAATAGAAATAATC
>NW_019268625.1:11485-12601 GCF_002738365.1 Cucurbita moschata | reverse complement strand
AGAAACAATGACTAATTTAAGATTGAATAGTCAGGTTATGCAACTAGAATCAGGTGCGGTGAATGTGGAGATCAAACACGTGACCTTCAAATCTTCAGTCTGACGCTCTCCCAATAGAGCTATCCCCCCTACTATTAAAAATGAAAATTCATAAGTAAAGGTATTTCCGCTAATTCATTATGTTTAAAAAAGAAATAATCACTAATTTTAGATTGAATAAGCAAGTTATGTTTTTAGATTGTATAGTCAGGTAATAAACTTGTATTAGGTGCGTTGAACGTGGATAAAACACATGTGACCTTCAAATCTTCAGTCTAACAATCTCCCAACTGAGCTACTCTTGCTAACATTAAAAATGAATATTCATCAGTAAAGGTATTGGGTACACTTCTGGAAATTCAACAAAAGGCAATAGTATTAGACCGAGATGCTAGATTTAAATCTTGCTTCTGGAAAATTCAACAAAAGGCATTGGGTACGCAGTTATAGTATGACATTCCACCCATAAACAGATGGTCAAATAGAAATGCTCAAGCAAATATTGGAAGACATGTTGAGGGTATATGTAATAAGTACCTACCCCTTATGAAATTCGCTTATAATAATACTTGCCAAGCCACCATACAAATGACCACATATGAGGTTCTCTATGGACGAAGATTTCGATCCCCTATGTTTTGGGAAAAAGGGGGGCAAATGACAACTATTGGGCCAGAGCTGGTGCAAATTAACAACGCAACAGTCCAGAAGATTAAAGCTAGGATACAAACCGCACAAAGCCGAGAGAAAAGCTATGCAGACCTAAGGCGCAAGGACATGGAATTGTAGGTAGGGGATCATATATTCTTAAAGGTAGCACCCCATGATAGGGGTGCTCAGGTAGGGTAAAAAGGGGAAGCTAAGCCCTAGGTTTATCCATCCCTTTGAGATATTAAAAAGGATTGGATCAGTGGCCTATAGAATTGGGCAATGCCCAAACTTGTCTGTAAATAATATCTTTCATGTATCCATACTACAGAAGTATACCCTAGATCGTTCACACGTACTGGCTCATGAAACTCTCTTCTTGAGAGATGACCTAACGTATAAAGAAGACCCGATTCAAATAATAGACAA
>NW_019268625.1:10189-11475 GCF_002738365.1 Cucurbita moschata | reverse complement strand
TCCACTTCTTCAGGATTCGTCCTCGAATAAGAAAAATCATCACCTGCATCAAAAGGACTCAACTTAGCAACATTGAAAGTAGAATCTATTGACGATTCTACGGGAACATCAATTTTATTGTTCCATGCAATAAAATGAGTCATTTTACTAAATATCTTATAAAGCATTTATAGTCAAATAAAGAATTAGGAATCCAATATTACGGAAGTTATACTACTTGAATCAGGTGTGGTGAAGGTCGAACGAATAAACTATTACGGTCTAATAATCAACTAAACTATAAGGTGCAATCTTCAGTCTATTGCTTTCTCAACTGGGCTATCCCTGCAATCATTAGAAAAGAAAATTCATCGGTAAAGATATTTTCACATTGAGATTTTAAAAAGAAATAATGACTAATTTTTTATTGAATAGTCAGGTTATGCAAATAGAAACAGGTGCGGTGAACATGGAGATCGAACAGTGACCTTCAAATCTTAAATCTGACACTCTCCAAACTAAGCTATCCCCGCTAACATTAAAAATGAAAGTTTTTAAGTAAAGGTATTTCCGCTAATTAATTGAGAAAAAAAAAATATCACTAATTTTAGATTGAACAGTTAAATAGTAAAACGTGAACCATGTGGGATGAACGTGGATCGAACACGAGACCTTCAAATCTTCAATCTAACGCTCTCTCAACTGAGCTATCCACACTAACATTAAAAATGAAAATTTATCAGTAAAGGTATTTTCGCTACTTCATTGAAATTTTAAATAGAAATAATCACTAATTTTTCATAAGATATTCAAGTTATCCAACTTGTATAAGGTGCGGTGAACTAGAACACGTTAGGTATTTCCGATAATTCATTGAAATTTCAGAAAGAAACAATGACTAATTTAAGATTGAATAGTCAGGTTATGCAACTAGAATCAGGTGCGGTGAATGTGGAGATCAAACACGTGACCTTCAAATCTTCAGTCTGACGCTCTCCCAATAGAGCTATCCCCCCTACTATTAAAAATGAAAATTCATAAGTAAAGGTATTTCCGCTAATTCATTATGTTTAAAAAAGAAATAATCACTAATTTTAGATTGAATAAGCAAGTTATGTTTTTAGATTGTATAGTCAGGTAATAAACTTGTATTAGGTGCGTTGAACGTGGATAAAACACATGTGACCTTCAAATCTTCAGTCTAACAATCTCCCAACTGAGCTACTCTTGCTAACATTAAAAATGAATATTCATCAGTAAAGGTATTGGGTACACTTCTGGAAATTCAACAAAAGGCAATAGTATTA
>NW_019268625.1:4990-10102 GCF_002738365.1 Cucurbita moschata | reverse complement strand
CATAAACAGATGGTCAAATAGAAATGCTCAAGCAAATATTGGAAGACATGTTGAGGGTATATGTAATAAGTACCTACCCCTTATGAAATTCGCTTATAATAATACTTGCCAAGCCACCATACAAATGACCACATATGAGGTTCTCTATGGACGAAGATTTCGATCCCCTATGTTTTGGGAAAAAGGGGGGCAAATGACAACTATTGGGCCAGAGCTGGTGCAAATTAACAACGCAACAGTCCAGAAGATTAAAGCTAGGATACAAACCGCACAAAGCCGAGAGAAAAGCTATGCAGACCTAAGGCGCAAGGACATGGAATTGTAGGTAGGGGATCATATATTCTTAAAGGTAGCACCCCATGATAGGGGTGCTCAGGTAGGGTAAAAAGGGGAAGCTAAGCCCTAGGTTTATCCATCCCTTTGAGATATTAAAAAGGATTGGATCAGTGGCCTATAGAATTGGGCAATGCCCAAACTTGTCTGTAAATAATATCTTTCATGTATCCATACTACAGAAGTATACCCTAGATCGTTCACACGTACTGGCTCATGAAACTCTCTTCTTGAGAGATGACCTAACGTATAAAGAAGACCCGATTCAAATAATAGACAAGAAAGTCAAATGATTGAGAAACAAGGAAATCTCTCTTGTTAAGGTCCTATGGAAGAATCATAGAGTAGAAGAAGCCACTTCGGAAACAGGAGGCAAATAAGAACCTTGTACCCTGACCTATTTTAGAATAAGCACTTTCGATGACCAAAAGTTTTCAAAGGAGAGGAGAATTTGCAACATTCAAGGTCTCCAATAAGAGACCGTGTATAATCCCTACTAGGTTGTATTTAGAAGCAAAGAACAAGTAAAATTGAATAAACATTGAGAAAATGTTACTTTTTCTAATTTTTATAAAATTCCCGAATCATTAGATTTTTTATAAAATAAGAATTATAGGGTGCTTAAAAAAGGAAGGCTCCGGTCGGAGAAGACTTTTTTGGCAGAAGATTCAGAAAAATCAAGAATGAAATTATAGAAATTCTAGACATTTCAATGGTAATGGAAAACCCGTCTATAAATTATGAATTAGGGTAGACTATTAGGGGCAAGAAGCAAGCTTAATCGAGTACCCAATCGAGAGATGCATGTTTTTTGTCTTGGGGTATTGTGTTTATGGGTTTACCTCGAATTCGAGAACTATAGTCCACTATTCATTTCCAAACTTGTTGCTGCACCTTCTAAATAAGTTTACCCATAAGTTTGGTGAAGGAAAGAGGTCCTCAAAGTGCTAGTAGGTTTTCACACGAATTAGTCCACGTTAGGTTACCCTCTAATGTTTTCCTAAGCTAAAACCTCAATTCCTAAAGCCTAACCCATGACATTATGTATAAACCTAGGTTCATCAATAATTCATGTACCAAGTACCTAGAACTATGTGAATAACATGGTAAATAAGTAGCTAGGATCCATACCAATAAGTAACCATTATCTGCATTACGATGTGTACTAAAAGGCCCTTATTCCTCTTTAGGTAGGATGTCCGGCAATATGTATCATGAGATGGATGTTATGATAGGCCTACCTTTCCCATCAGCTAAACGAGATGTCCTGCACAACGATTTACCAGTAGGATTACATGATTATGACGACACCACTCATGTATTCATGGGGAGAAAATTGAAGGTTATTTTAGGGGAAGGTTTTCAGGATCAGTATATGATACATGACACGATGACCTCTAAGTTCTAAGATCCCGAAAACATAACAAGAAGTAATATCCTAGCTTAAGGTCGCGATTAAGAACTTACTAGTAGGATACTTACTAAGTTTTACTCACTCCATGTTTATCATTTTTTTTCAAGTAACTAAGAGTTGGTCGTGGATGAGAGCGGACTTTGGAGTGTGGGCCATGGACTAACTTCTATTTTTAATCTAGTATTTTTTGTTCTTCTTTTGAGTCTGCTTCTTATTTTGTGTTTGTAACGCATATGTATATGTAACACCCCAAAAATGAAGGAAATTAGCTCCCATAAGAATAAGCCACTCATGAAAGACCCAAAGGATAGAAAGGAAAAAAATTAAAGGATTAAGCAAGAACAAAGGACTTAGTCAAGTCACTCGTGTACCTTAACAAGTGATTTCAAGGAGTTAAAGGCCTTTTGAAAAGGATTGGGAAGGAAAAAGTAAATCAAAAGGGCAAAAAAGTCATTTTATCAATTATCAAGAATCTTTCTGGATTTGTAATTCCTTATCTAGAAGGAATCTCAAGATTCAAAATAAGCGAAAAATGATCAAAAAGCGATGAGGAATTTGTAGAAAAATTATGGATTTTTCGAGAAAAATAATAATAAATATTCAGAAAGTGGCAAATAACCAAAATATCCCTAGAAGAATGGATAATTACAGAATAAGAATCGAGAAAGGTCGATCCCGCAATTGAAGGCAATAAGCGTTTAGATTGTGGGTCTCCTACTCTTAGATTTCTTCCAAATTCGAGAGCAATCCGCCACCATTTCTCTTCAAACTTCTAAATAACGAAGAATCTGGAGCTCTCAATGTCGGTTTAAGCTCCTCCTATAAAGTCTGAAGTAGGAGCAACAATACGAAATAAGAATCGAGAAAGGTCGATCCCCCAATCGAAGACCATAAACGTTTAAGATTATGGGTCTCCTACTCTCAGATTTCTTTCAAATTCGAGACCAATCCTCCTCCATTTCTCTTCAAACTTATTCCTACCGTTTCTCAACAAGATTACCCACAAGTTCTATGAAGGAATAGAGTGCTGAAAGTGCCTAGAAACCATTCTCCCAATTCAATCAGCCATTGAAGAACTTCAAGAAAAACTTGAAAATCCAATCCGAGGATACATGATGATTCGTCGAGCAAGAATGATTCCAATCAGTTTCTGCACCTCCAAGGAATGCTTCCATAGAAGACCACGAAGAAAAATAACCTCGAGAACGTGTCGAATTGAAGGAAATAGGTTTTGAAATTAAATTGGGGATAAGAGTCGAATTCCTATCTACGATCTCTTTTCCTTCAAATTAAGGATTCCTCTAGCTTCAGAGGAGAAAGTTGAGTAAACTTGATGAAGGAATCGAGAGATGAAACATCGTAGAACAAGCTACCCAAGAGATCGAAAATCTGGCGTTTCGAGTGAGTTGCATACCGAGAATGATTTTTAGAAATTAAGGTCTTACACTCAAAGACGTTCCTCCAAACCAATTCCTTTAGACTAAAGAAAGGATATGGAAGATGTTCAATGAAGAAATAGGGCCTTGAAACCCCTAGAATCAGCTACCCAATAAGAAATCCTTGGTTTTATCTCCAGCGATAAATCAGATTTTGGATGAACTTTGGAAGCGAATATCTTAGGCTACGATCCAAGATAAGGTATCAAATCAAATCCCTAGCCCTTCCTTATAATACTCATCTTTAAGTTTCACAAAGAAATCAAGGAGAGAAATGCTGTAAATGTGGATGTACAAGCCTAGTTTCAAATGGTGGCGACGCGAAAAATGCACATCTTCTTCCTGTACAGGGGAAGAAAACGATGATATGGCCAGTTCAACTGTACTGTCCAAGTCAACTCAAAATTTGACATTTTCTCAAGTTTTCTCAATTTTAACCCCATTCTAGACCGATTCTCATAAAAAAATCTTATGGTTTCAGAAACTAGACACAATAAGGAGTACGTGGAAGGAAATTTGAAGTAATTCAGATATTGGAAGCTCAAGAATGGACGTCCCAAACGTTGACGACGAGGTGAGTAGCCCCTTGGACTTTTTGTTAAGAAATACTTGTAGGAATTGCTTAGATTTTCATATGAACCCTAAACCAAGTATGAATTAAGTATATATGAAAGAAAAACCCAAAGAACCGTGAGTTAAGACCTTGAACCGATCAAATAGCTTGAGATTTAAGTAACGTTAAAATAACCCACTAATGAGCTCTGCTGCATATCAAATTTTAATATTGAGCATATTATGTTATGTTGAGGTTAGATATGAAATTTGGTGGTCATTGGATGAGGATAAGTAGGTAAACCAAGAAATGGTGTAAAATGACCATAATGCCCCTAAGGTAATTTACCTTCGGTTCATGACCTAGATGACATACAAATGCTATGAAATTCATCAGTAGATCTTATTTTATGAAATGTTATATGAATCCTTATCCCAAGAGGTTATATAAGGTAATGAAGTCTGAGAGTTATTGGAAAACTTTAGTTAGCGAAACCAAGATATGGGAGAAAATGCTCATCACGATCCATATAACCTTTGCCATGAAGCACGATGTTTATAAGTTTTGTAGCTAATGTTGCCAATGTTTGCTGCACACAAAAAATGATAGGGATGTTAAATTTTTAAGTCACTTTTGGAAAGTATGGTGGATAAATTGGGTACCAAATTATTGTTTTCAACTGCATGTCATCCTCAGACTCATGCGCAAACTAAGGTAGTTAATAAAATATCAGCAGCATTGCTTAGGGCTATTATTTATAAGAATATTAAGTCATAAATTGGGTAACAAATTATTGTTTTCAACTACATGTCATCTTCAGATTAACGAGCAAACTGAGGTGGTTAATAGAATACTAGGAGCATTGCTTAGGGCTATTATTTGTAAGAATATTAAGTCTTGGGACGAATGTTTGCCACTCATTGTTCTCTTTTTGAAGTTGCTTACGGATTTAATCCACGTACGCGTTTTGATTTTCTTTCTATTCATTCTAATATTTTTGTGAGTAAAGCAGCCACAAGTAAGGCAAATGGGATCAAAACATTGCATAAAGAGGGGAAGAAGACAATTGAGAAACAAAATTTCAATGTTGCTTCAAGAATTAACAAAGGACGGAATGAAATCATTTTTCAAACCAGTAACTGGGTTTGGATACATTTTCGCAATGAGTGATTCCCATCTCAAAGGAAGACAAAGTTACATCCAAGAGGGAATGACCCTTATCAAGTCCTTGAAAGAATTAATAACAATGCATATAAAATGATCTTCTAGGAGAATTTTCAGCACATTCTACTTTCAATGTTGCTGACTTGAGTCCTTTTGATGTAGGTGATGATTTTCTGATTCCAGGACGAATCCTTTTGAAGAGGGGGAATATG
>NW_019268625.1:4681-4980 GCF_002738365.1 Cucurbita moschata | reverse complement strand
GAATATGATAAGGATCACGGTGTTTCGAATGTTCCAACTGGACCTATTACACGATCCAAGGCCAAGAAGATTCAACAAGCATTCATTCTTCATCTACAAAATTGGATAGGCTCGGTTCAACTATTATTTCATGTGTTACAAGCTTATTAGATTGAGGAAGGACCATTTGGAGCTTCAGAAGTGAATATTTACATAGTTGAAGGAGCAAATGAAGTTGCAAGCATCATTACATGAGTTGTTAGAAAACTTTATTTATTTTTAATTTCATAAAGTTTGTAATGGTAGAATTGTGAAATTGA
>NW_019268625.1:3756-4671 GCF_002738365.1 Cucurbita moschata | reverse complement strand
TTTTTTTTTTTTTTTTTTGGAGATTTAAGGAGATCGAGATTAAATCTCAGCCACTAACTTATTTTGTGGAAGACTATAAATACCCACAAATTATTAGGTAAAAATCAGATTTGTGAGGAATGAAATTGATCTCTCCAAGTTGAGAAGTTCCTTTTCGAAATCCGAACATCGTGTGTGAGCCATGCAGTCACGCTTTGACATTGTGTGGTTGAGTGAAATTCTCAATCTTCTACTTATTTTTGGGATTTCTTTTCTCCGTATTCATTATAATTTATCCTGATACAAACAAGTTTATTCTTGTAGGGAATGTATTAAGCACATGGATTTATTAATTACGGTGAACTTTTGTATAAAACGAAGTAAATACAAATGGAGTAACATGAGATAGAAGTAAACATAGTAATAAAAAGAAACTACATAAACTTAAAGGAAGTTAATCCCATTTTACAATTTAAATATTGTTCAATTGTAGTAAAGAAGTAGTTTTGTGAAATTTTGCTTAAAATTCAAATGTTTTATTTTTATTTTTTATTTTTATAAAAGGATAAAACACATAATTTTGAAATTAAAAAAAAAAACAAAATAGTTATAAAATGGGCCTAATTTTTAACATATCTATCCCAAAGGGATGCATGGGCTTTAGTGGCAATGTTGTTTCAACTATGTGATAGACCATGTGAAGTTAACATGACAATAATAGTAGGTTCTAAAGCACAAAAATATGTGGATAAATTTCATATATTGAGGTGCGGAAAACATATACACACGGACAACTAAAAATGATAGATCCACTATATGGGCATTTGGTCAAGTGGTATGATTTTTTTTTTTTTTACAAATTAGGTGGAATGAACAAACAAAAATAATGAGTTTAAAATTACCAAACAAAATATCAATTTTCAAATGGAATGAAGA
>NW_019268625.1:1598-3746 GCF_002738365.1 Cucurbita moschata | reverse complement strand
ATAAGACCATTCGAAAAAAGAAAATATTAAATACATTTTCAACTAATGCATTTGGTTGAGAGATATTATGGCCAATATAAGAAAAATATAGCATTAACTAATTTTCATTGACACATATGGATCCTTGCCATACTAAAATGACTGTTATTATTGATATCAAACCAATAACAATACATATCAGCTAAATCTTCCAATTGATAATTAGGCCAGAGAAAGAACTTGAATTTATTTTTATATCTATCAACATGTTTGCTACTTTTATCTAAAACTTGATCACCAGTTTTTCTTATTTGCATTGTAAAATTATGTATTTCTATGGATATCATTTCTATTTCTAGAATTGAAACAAAAACATGCGGATAAATTTCTAATATTGAGACGCAAAAAAGATATGGATCAGCAACTAAAAATGATAGACCCACTACAAGGCATTTGGTCTAGTGGTATGATTCTCGCTTCGGGTGCGAGAGGTCTCGACTTTGATTCTCAAAATGCCCCCAACAATTATATCAAATTGAAGCATGCAATATAATAAGATTTGAAATAGGTTTTTTAAACCTCGAACCAAGAAGTAATTCAGATGGATATTTGGAAAGAAAAAAAAAAGGAAGCTATATTTAATTATAATTTACAAGTGTCTTTATAACATGTTAATTGAAGAGAGAAAACAACAAGAATAAACAAACAAAGGAAATTTGTGTATGTATGATTCTCTTCAAATCTTGGAAACTATGAGGATTCCTCTCCTTTCTTGACATAAAGACTTACTTTTTCGGGACTTGGACCATAAACAGTCATCTACTCTTACTCCTACTCCCTTCTCTAAGAATCAACATAGCATAATCATTCCATTAAGGCCGAGGTAGTCTTATAAAAGAAGATGAGGGTACCACTTTCAAATCATTCCATGAGGACTTGAGAAAGTTTTGTAAAAGAAGATGAGGGTACCACTTTCTATTGTAGAATTTCTTTGTGCATAGAGAATGAACCATATTCTTGGGAGATAAGATAGAGCCTCGAGCCTAACTTCAAAGGCATTACACAAATTGTTCTATGATATTTTTTCTAGGAACTCTTTGTTATGTTGTCTGCTAAAGGTTTCAGGAAAGGGACATAGATTCTCTATTGCCCTGATCTCCCAAAAGAAGTTTTACCTAGGTCATCTGTTGTCATAACCCTTTTAAGGAAGATGCGCCCAAATAACCAGTGAATAATAACATAGTTTCAGAGAGCGAGAAGAGGATTGTGATAGAAGTTACCCTAGGTAAAACTTCTTTAAATGTCTTAGCCAATCATGACCTCATAATGAGGAGTCTCTTGGACAACAATAAAAAATGGACAACAAATGTCTTAGTCAATTGTGACGGTCATGATTGCTCAAGGTGTGTCGCCCAAATAATCGGTAAACAATAACATTGTTCAAATAACCGCCTTGGACAACAAATCGTTTACAAGAATGGCTGAGACATGCAACGTGCAACCACAGGCAACACGCCTTGGGCAATCATGACTGTGACATATGCCCCCACACAATTTATTGGATGAGGCTGACTTTAGGTCTCTCGATGCGCTTCCAGCTGATCTAATAACGAGGAGTCTCTTCCAACCTACTAGGTGCTGTTGAAAATCACTTATCGGTTTGTTGAGTCTTCATGTCTTCTCTGTTCGTGTCTTTCCTACTTTCTTTGTTTGAAACTTTTTCTTATTTGTATGACGTCATACCACCTGCTTCTGCTTGATGTCTTCTTGGTCGAAATAATAACGTTTCAAGTTACTAACGTGGACAACAAGGTTAGTCCGCATCCATAAGAGCAATTGGATTCTATATATATGATGTCTTCATAATCTTATGGATAACTTTAACTAGTCCATAGTATTTTCACACCAGTTTTTGGTTCTTGTTGCTTTGAAATCGAAGTTTATCTGAACTTAACTTATATGAACTCTTTATTTTTCTTGAAATTATTGTGGTTGACGTTTCCGACTGACCCTTCTCTTCATCCATCTAGATGATATTTTTGTGTGAACATGTGTTGCTTCAGTGGTTTGTTTCTGTCTCCCTTCTTCAGTATCTGACCTTGTTTTTGTCTCTTCTAGTGGGGATAAATCCATTATCTGACCTTGTTTTGCGTCGTGGTGTTCATGTAG
>NW_019268625.1:925-1588 GCF_002738365.1 Cucurbita moschata | reverse complement strand
GACATAAGACCATTCGAAAAAAGAAAATATTAAATACATTTTCAACTAATGCATTTGGTTGAGAGATATTATGGCCAATATAAGAAAAATATAGCATTAACTAATTTTCATTGACACATATGGATCCTTGCCATACTAAAATGACTGTTATTATTGATATCAAACCAATAACAATACATATCAGCTAAATCTTCCAATTGATAATTAGGCCAGAGAAAGAACTTGAATTTATTTTTATATCTATCAACATGTTTGCTACTTTTATCTAAAACTTGATCACCAGTTTTTCTTATTTGCATTGTAAAATTATGTATTTCTATGGATATCATTTCTATTTCTAGAATTGAAACAAAAACATGCGGATAAATTTCTAATATTGAGACGCAAAAAAGATATGGATCAGCAACTAAAAATGATAGACCCACTACAAGGCATTTGGTCTAGTGGTATGATTCTCGCTTCGGGTGCGAGAGGTCTCGACTTTGATTCTCAAAATGCCCCCAACAATTATATCAAATTGAAGCATGCAATATAATAAGATTTGAAATAGGTTTTTTAAACCTCGAACCAAGAAGTAATTCAGATGGATATTTGGAAAGAAAAAAAAAAGGAAGCTATATTTAATTATAATTTACAAGTGTCTTTATAACATGTTAATTGAAG
>NW_019268625.1:0-769 GCF_002738365.1 Cucurbita moschata | reverse complement strand
CATAGCATAATCATTCCATTAAGGCCGAGGTAGTCTTATAAAAGAAGATGAGGGTACCACTTTCAAATCATTCCATGAGGACTTGAGAAAGTTTTGTAAAAGAAGATGAGGGTACCACTTTCTATTGTAGAATTTCTTTGTGCATAGAGAATGAACCATATTCTTGGGAGATAAGATAGAGCCTCGAGCCTAACTTCAAAGGCATTACACAAATTGTTCTATGATATTTTTTCTAGGAACTCTTTGTTATGTTGTCTGCTAAAGGTTTCAGGAAAGGGACATAGATTCTCTATTGCCCTGATCTCCCAAAAGAAGTTTTACCTAGGTCATCTGTTGTCATAACCCTTTTAAGGAAGATGCGCCCAAATAACCAGTGAATAATAACATAGTTTCAGAGAGCGAGAAGAGGATTGTGATAGAAGTTACCCTAGGTAAAACTTCTTTAAATGTCTTAGCCAATCATGACCTCATAATGAGGAGTCTCTTGGACAACAATAAAAAATGGACAACAAATGTCTTAGTCAATTGTGACGGTCATGATTGCTCAAGGTGTGTCGCCCAAATAATCGGTAAACAATAACATTGTTCAAATAACCGCCTTGGACAACAAATCGTTTACAAGAATGGCTGAGACATGCAACGTGCAACCACAGGCAACACGCCTTGGGCAATCATGACTGTGACATATGCCCCCACACAATTTATTGGATGAGGCTGACTTTAGGTCTCTCGATGCGCTTCCAGCTGATCTAATAACGAGGAGTCTCTT